>NC_085844.1:107648003-107951503 GCF_035594765.1 Anolis carolinensis
CATCCCTGAAAAATGGCTATCTAGTTTATCACGGGCAGCCATCACGTAATGCCCCACAAATGAACCACATGAAGTACTAAAAATATCATTAAAACACACCATATATAACATATTTAAAACCAATTATACATTAAGATGTAAATCATTAAAATTCATGAAACCTCAGGCCCTTGTCTCAGTCTTAAAAACTTTCTTCTTTAAAAGTCTGTCTGAATAAAAAAAGTTTTTATTTTTACAATAACAAGGGCTTAACAATGGCCATTCTTAAAAATAATGATTTTTAAAAAGTATAAAAAGGTAATATGATTGGAAAGTCAGTAAAGATTTTAAAAATGGCTTGAAATGCAAGTTGCTCTTAAAGCATCACTTTTAATCTACAGTAGAATCTCAATTATCCAACACTCACTTATCCAACATTCTGGATTATCCAACGCATTTTTGTAGTCAATGTTTTCAATATATCATGATATTTTGGTGCTAAATTCGTAAATACAGTAATTACTACATAGCATTAATGTGTAATGAACTACTTTTTCTGTCAAATTTGTTGTATAACATGATGTTTGGTGCTTAATTTGTAAAATTATAACCTATTTTGATGTTTAATAGGCTTTTTCTTAATCTCTCATTATCCAACATATTCACTTATCCAACATTTTGCAGGCCCGTTTATGTTGGATAAGTGAGACTCTACTGTATTTATCTATAATCTATCTATTAGGCTTGTGCACAGATTCGTTTTGGATGTTTGCCTTTGACTTGTTTGGATGCCCATAATGGCAAGGGCCCTGCTGCTATTTTTTTCCCCAAAATAGACCACTCAGCAGCCGGTTACGGCTACTTTTGGTTCTATTCGGGATCATGCCGTGCGCAGTGGCATTTGAGGAATTGTGGGTGGGTGTGCTTTTCTTTGAGGGTGGCTCTGAGCTTGAGTCACTTTTTAGCCTCTACTAAAGCCTTTATCTTCTTCTCTTATCTCTCCTCCCTCCTCTCTTTCAGAAAGTATTTTAAAAAGATTATTGTTATTAATAATCATTAGAGTCTTGCAGTAGAAAAGTATCCATTCTACACAACCAGTCAGAATGAGAGTAGAAACAGAGAGTAGAGAAGAAGTAGATACATTCCAACTGCCATACAGGAGACATGGGGGAAGGGAAATCCTTAGCCTACACTAAGCTAACTAAACTGTTCTTCATTGAGGACTTGTGACTTCGGCTGTGTAGGGTTGAATTCCAAAACTCCCATTGATCCTGAGCCCTTTGATTGCCTGCTCTGAACTGCTAAATCTTAAAATGATATATTATGCTCCAAAAAACCTTATTTGTTTCAAACATGGCTAGATTTCCCACAATACAGTTTTTTATTTTTTCCAGTGGATCATACAAGAGAGTTTTTCTAATAAGGGGACATGCTGCTTGCTTGCTTGCTTGTAGATGGTGGGATACTGGCCTCTTCCAGTATGTTCTGAGAACAAGAAATGCAAAAGCTTTGAAAGAAGTTGCTGTTGTTCTTTTTTATTAGCAAAGAAAGTGTAATAGTGGACTGTGTGGTGTGGAAGTGCATCTTTGACATTTGGCAGGAAGGACTGCTGCCCTGCTGCTACTCCTGGGAAAGTTATAGGATGGGGCCAGTGGCAGGCATGTAGCCGGGGGGGGGGGCTTGGAGCTTGGGGGGCTTCAGCCCCCCCCCCCCCAAAATTCTCAGGGTGGTCCACGAGAAGGCCTTACTGATATTATTTAAACTGTTATATCATGATCTGGTCACCATACTCAATATATCACATATGCATAGGGGTATTGGGATAATGATACAAAAGTTTTCCTCTCTCACACAGACTCAGCCCCCCCCCCAATCAAAATCCTGGCTACGGGCCTGGCCAGTGGGGATACCTTTTTTGGGAATTTTTTCAAGATTTTATTTCTAGAAAGAAAAGAAATTCCTAAAAATCAGGGATGATCCAAACGTTATGAAACTTGCTGGGCTAACAGTGGTAGATGTGTCCTCCAAGTGTGGTCATTTTCCTCCCAAATGAAAATGTCAGGAAGGGGAGCATGGTAAGCCACCCCATTTCCGCCAATGGGCCGGATCTTGCTGCATTTTTTGGCTGTGGACCGAAAACTGCTTTTTCGGGAGGTCTACCAAAACGAATCTGCAGGCCTGCCGAAATTCAGATAGCAGAAACAGATTGCTGTTTAGCCAAAATGTACAAGCCTTCATCTATCTATCTATCTATCTATCTATCTATCTATCTATCTATCTATCTATCATCTAATACATTTCTCTAAAAAGATGATTTGCATGCCCCTCAGATTCCCATGTTGTTGTAGAATGTGGAGATCAGTAGAAATAAATCCACATTTTATGCAAATGGGTGTGCTTCAATAATGCCATGAGAAACGACTTCCTGATGACCCCGAAAGGTCCCTGCATATGTCTGTCACAGTGTATCCAGTTACAAGGAACTAGCTGGATTTTTTTTCCTGATCAACAGCTCATTTTCATCTTTAGTTTCGTAATATGACTATTTTTGGTGGAAAATATATTTTAAAATGACATCATTGTATGCTTGTGCATGTACGTGCTGCAATGCTACATTGACTTCTCCAGCATTATGCAGTTCATTCAATGAGTATGATATATTTATAAAATATGCTATTTTTCCTCCTAACATATCACCTATGAGACTAAGGAACATTAATCTGACAGTTCAGTGCTAGAATAGTGACACTGAAATACATTTAAATGGATCTTATGAGACTCTGGCAGATGTCATGATCATATCTGTAATTTAAAAAAAAATCCTTGCAAGTGTAAAATGTTTTATTTTCAGCACCAATCCCTCCCTTCACCAATCTGCCATTTTGTTTATTACTCTTTACAGCTAATACTCTTTACAGCTCTGAAGGAAGTGCTCCAGAAAAAAAAAATCAGCACTGACCCATTCTCAGTGCTCATTCCCCCCATATTATTGTGGTGTGGCCTGATTGAAATTGAGAAGAGAAAATTGCACAAGACAATCAACCCTATTGTGTTGAGAGAAGCAAGCACTAGAATAAAGAGCTAAGCAAGGAGAAATAGATTATCCCCCTGTCTTTAAGATCAGATGACAATAGACTGGCAGGATGTGCTCTTTGCAAAATAACATTCCCAAGAGAAATGAAAATGTTCCAACCCATCTTCTGCCCTGCTAGGAAAGAATGGGATCAGGAGGTATTTCTGTGGCCATCTCAGAAATGATGCATGGCCACCTGGTGAGCAGTCAAGTTACTATGACGCCTTTGACACTGCCATATAATCTGGATTATCTGCTTTGAACTGGATTATATGAGTCTACATGGCCTTAGTAATCTTGCTCACTTTCCTCTGACCCCCAATCTGCTTTATAAAATCCACCTTTACATTTAGTGCTGGCTTCAAAAATACTAGACAGGTTGACTAGGTTGACCAGACTTTATAGCAATGTGTACAATGGGGCTAAAGTGTAATAGCTAAGGGTGCATTTACACTGTAGAATCAATGTAGCTTGACACCACTAACCATCATAGCTCAATGCTAAGGAAACAGAATTAGTTGAGTCACCTGCATGCTTTGGCCAAAAAAGGCTAAAGACTTTGTAAAACTACAATTACCATGATCATATAGAATTGAGCCATAGCAGTTAGTGTTTCAAACTGCATAAATTCTACAGTGCAGATGTGCCCTCAGTGGTCAGCAATGTGAAGAACAGACATTTTCAACTGCTCTCATACCAGTAGTGTAGCAGAACCAAGGCCCAGCATTGAACTCCTGGAACTTTTGGATTGCCAAAGTTATGGTATGACTAGCTACCCCTCCTTCTCTCTAATTACAGTTGCATCCCCCATCTTTGTCTTTGTAAAAATACATTGTTATGATTTATTCCTGTTGCAATTCAAAGTATTAGGGGATGATTTGGTCTCGAGTTGGCCAGAATAATCCACTTGGATGAAGACATATCATAGGTGGAGATTAAAATTGCATTCATATGAGAAGAAGAGAAGAAAAATACACCCCCTCCCATATTTTGGATTTTCCTCGAGCATGTTAGTATGGGGACGACCAGGATTTGAATTTTATTTTTTCCACTAAATCACTGTCTCAGACCATTCCCAAATGTATTGACAGCCAAATGGTAGTCTTGCCACAAGAACTAATTCAGAGTTTGGGAATATATCGTTTGGATAAATTATGAATATGACATGATTAAACCATTTATAGTTGACTGCTTATGGGATTGTGCTCAAAGATTCAGATCATTATCTTATGGCCTCATCACACGGGCTAATTTTCCCAACATGCACTGTTTCCTCTCCCCTTTTGCCATTACACAATGTACTTCTGGTGGGGCTCTGTGGCAAAAAGGGAGATGAAGTGGCATACACAGTAGCTTCCTATGTTATATCTGCAACAATGAGGGGAATCCAGGTGGTGGATGGGGCCAAAGGTAAGTCGGATGATGTGGGGCATGGGGCCATGGGTTCTCCATTCCCCCTGCCAGCACCCCACAGATTTGCCACAATGTGTGGAGAATCCTGTTGTTAATGTGATAAGTTCCTTAGTTATGGATGGCTTCACCAAGTTATTTTCGTCATTAATTCAGAATTCAACAACAGCTGCTTGGAAAAGATGTAAGACATGAAGGTGATGACCTATTGCACTGCCTAGTGAATTCTGGGAGCCATAGCCCTAAATGTAACCTTTCCTCAAAAGCTAGTATTTAGAGGTTAACTGTCCCTGTAAATGGAGGTTCTTTTTAATTATAATAACTTATTGATGTTTCTTCTATGAATTTGTCTTATCCATTTTAGAACAGCCTCCTCAGGAAGCTGACATCTTGACATCTCAGTAAGTTGATATGTCCACATCTGAAGGAAGTGCTAACATGAATTTCCTTTCCCCTGTCCTGTTAGTACGTTGGATCAATTTACTTGTTCCCAAGCAATGTCAGGTTTTGGCCCACGGGCCATCTATGCACTTTGCCTTATATCTTCAAACAGAAAAAAAAAATAGTCTTCGCTAAAAAAATTGAAATAAAGGGATTACCCTTAAAGGAAGCTGAGATACCACAAATTCTTTATAAACACACACACGCACACACACACACCATGCCTGTGGCCATAGCTGTGAACTGCATGTTGTTAAACAAAAGAATAAAGGCATCGCAAAATGCAATATCTTTCTGAGTAATCTGACTATTCATGTGGAGCAAATTAACACTCTCTTTTTCAGGTGTCAAACTTCAATCATGAAATTGATATTAACTCTGCAGGTAGAATCCCAATTTAGCATCCTTGGAACTAGAATGTTAGATAGCATTTTAGATAATCCAGCCTGTGATCAAACCTTTGCTGTAGGAATTGGGGAGGAGTGGGAGGCCAAAAGATAGACGGCAGAAAGATTAGAAGCATCAGATGAAATAAATGTGGCTTCTTTGCTTCCATATTCAACAGACATTTAATTCTCTACATTGGTTATTTTTCTTGAGTCCCCTGAATTATTATCTGTATTGAAACACCCAAAACATTATACAGTTAATGTGATTAGTTAGAAGCATTTAAGAGTTGAGTGATTGTGTATAAAATGAATGAACCGTGCTTTGGGAAGTTAGTAATTGATATGTTCCCATCATCTCCCTCCCCCCCTCCCTCCCTCCCCTCTCTCTTTATATATGTGTGTGTGTGTGTGTGTGTGTGTGTGTATTCCCTATGAAAAAAAAGATAAAGTGTCCAGAAAAACTTTATGAATATGGAGATCACACAAACACACACTTATTGGATATATTGTATATGTACATTTTAATATAAATATTGACAGGGTAAAAACAGGAGAAATTAGGTAAGCTAAGTAAAATGTGTGTGTATGTGTGTGTGCATAGTCATGATGTCAGATATATTTATTTAGATCATAGCAAGGTAGCTGTAACAAAGATACATTTTTTTCAGACACATAACTTCATTTCTACTATTTGCATTGTCAATGATGATTCCAATGGTGCAGATGAACATATTTTATAGGAAGATCCCAAATGAATTCTGCATTGTTTTGAGGAGAATATATTGTGTGATCTGCCCATTCCACTCATTCACTATTTCAAATGTTAGTGGCATTGGGATTAGATTGGGTCATGCAACAATGTCAGGAATGCCATTTAAAGTTGGGAGGTTTCAGCTCACCTTCATAGTATCTAAATTTTTTGGGGAGAATCTTATTTCTGGTTTAGTACTATGAAGTTTGTTGCTATTAGGCTTGTGCAAATTGGCTGGAGGACGATCTATTTTTGGTATCTGATTTTCATTGGTCATCCAAATCCATTTTTGAGAACTTCCCGAAAATCGGTTAATTGAAATATCTTTTTTTGGCTAGGCAGCTGAAAGATCTGGGAAGATCCAGCCAATTGGTGGCAATGGGGAACTTACAAGGCTCCCCTTTCCGCTCTTGGGATCTTGTCCTTTCTTCTTTTCAAGGGAGTTTGGGTTTGATCAATAAAGTTAAGAAAGCACCCTTCCTGGAACCCTTTCCTTTCTTGCTTTCAAGGGAGTCTGGGTTTCAGCAACGAGGTTAAGGAAGCCTGTGTCTTGTACTAATGAATAGAAGGGAAAAAGTCATGCCTTGCAGTCATGTGGACCGTTTAGAGCTTTAAAAAAGATGGTGCCTGAGTCCTTGCCATTACAGCCATCCGAACAAACTAAACAAGCTGGATTGGCCAAAGGGAACCGACCAACCCAAATTTGTGCACATGCCTAGTTGCTATGCATACATTCAAGTTCCTGCATGCAAGGAGTTTTGTTCTTGTCAGGAACTGGGAAAGGAGAAGTTGGACATGTAGGCTGGCTTATTGATTAGACTCTTCTCTATTGGACATTGATCTGGGAAGAGTTGTTTTCTCTCTGCTCCCCATACATAGGATCCCTATATGGATCTGACCAGTGCTTACATTACCTTGACACATTCACTTTCCTCTCTATGGAAAAAAGGTTAATAATAAGTTAATGAGACGAATTTGTGGCTAAGATAGTCATTAGTCTTTTAAGTGTTTTACTTCTTCTGCATAAATATATTTATTTATTATTTATTTATTTACAGTATTTATATTCCGCCCTTCTCACCCCGAAGGGGACTCAGGGCGGATCACATTATACACACATAGGGCAAACATTCAATGCCCATAAACACATCAAACAGAGACCGAGACAGAGACAGACGCAGAGGCAATTTAACCTTCTCCTGAGGGGATGTTCGATTCTGGGGGGAGCAGCTGCTTCATCATCCACTCTGATGGCACTTCCTCATTCCAGGTCGTAAATTAGTTAAACTTGCCTCCCCACTTTTTATAAGTGGTACCTTATTTCCTACTTGATAGATGCAACTATCTTTCAGGTTGCTTGGTCAGCAACGAGCAGGGGCTATTTTTTATTTTTAATTGACGGGTGCTCACCCCACCACGGGCTGGCCTCGAACTCATGACCTCATGGTCAGAGTGATTTATTGCAGCTGCTCAACAGTCTGTGCCACAGCCCGGCCCAAATGCTGGTTATTTGGCATATTCTCAAATGCTGATTATGTCAAAACTATCACATGCAGCTATGGAAACCTACTGGATGAACTTCAGCAAGTTTCATTCTCTCAGCTTGGGAAAGCAAGGGAAAATCACCTTTGAACAAATTCTACCAAGAAAATGCCATGATACATTCATTTTATGGTCACCATACATCAGAAATCACTTGAACTTATACAACCACCACCACAATTGTGAGCGAGGTGTGCTAGGGGGTAGGAAAATAAAGATGAATGGACAGCAGAAGAGGATCCAAGGTAACATCCCTAGAATATGGGAACAGCCACAGAAAAGGTCCTCTTGTGTATTCCTATCAAACAAACTTATAATGGTGGTAGGGCTGAAAAAAGTCTCTCCCTGAAGATCTTATAGCTTAGACAAGCT
Organism: Anolis carolinensis; assembly: GCF_035594765.1. NCBI lineage: Eukaryota > Metazoa > Chordata > Lepidosauria > Squamata > Anolidae > Anolis > Anolis carolinensis. The sequence continues at coordinate 107,655,961 of NC_085844.1, forward strand.
CATAGTAGAAGAAACACTCCTTTAGATAATCTGCACCAAAATATATAGGATTTTATATGTAATTAGCAACTCTTTAAATTTCGTTAATAAATAACCAGGAAGCAGCAGAATTTTTCTGTAATAAGGGACTTCTATGCTCCGTGTACCCAATTTTAATTAATGGTGTACCTGATGGTCTTTGAACTAGGTGGAATTACAGAACATTTCAACAGCAATTCCACACAAGACATGTAACAAAAATCCACATGAGATGCAACTGAGGTATGCTTGCCATGAACAAGTCACACATCCTCCAAAACGCATCTAATAGGTGAATTAATTTTAATTGTGCAAATGCATTCCTAACCTCTGCTAAAACCAGATTGTATGCAAATACGAATCAACAAGTATGCCCAAAATATGAAATCCCCCCCTTCCCCGGGAGATTGTGGAGTGTGTAGTTTCTTACCACCTATCTTGCCCAGGAATGTAATGATTAACAACTAGAATGAGATTCATTTAGATTTTTTCAACATGAATTTTCAATGGCCACCCTTTTGCATGACAGAACTCTACCTCAATCATTCCTGTTACCCATCCAGCCAGTCACTCTGTGGCCTTTTTAATATCAAGTGGTTCTCAGCTCTCCAAGACCGCAATCCATCTTTAGGTTATACAAGTTGAAAACAGACAAGCAGAAAGCAACATTGCACTGACTCAGGCTGCCTTGTGAATGGTGCTTTAATACATTGTTAAACAGTGGTCTTCTGAATTGTCTGTATTCTGATATTTTTGGCCAAGATTTGAAAGACCTCAACCTCTTGAAACAACTCCACTAGACAGTGCATTGTAGTTGCTATAGAGACCTAGAAAAAGAAAAAAAAACTATGATGATATTTGGAAGATGTTTAGGCACAGCTCAATTCCTTGGTTCTTGTATTAGCTATTGGGGAGCACCCAAGTACAACCAGTTTCAAAACTGCATTTAGGGGAATGGAAGACCTTTGCCTTTGTGGACTTCTATAGATTATGTTGGGTTGCAGATTAGTGATGGCAAATCTTTCACTGACTGTGCTATTCAAGCCAGATATCTGCTTCCTCATCACTGATTATTTATAGAGCTTCATTTGTGACAAACTTTACTTCCACTACACAGGTGACAGGAAAGGAGAAGAACTCACCCTTCAATGTAGGTACACTTTTAATACTTCACTAGGGCACTTATTACATCATAGTTATGAACTCCAGAACAATACTTTTTCTTTATAGAAGAATACATATATTAAAAAGTTATTCCGACATGTTAGGTGCAAGAGGGAAAAAAGGGGAAAAAAGAAAGAAAGAAAAAAGGAAAAGTCGAATACAGAAAACCTGGAATCCCAGTCCTTCATTTAATTTCTGGTACAATGCAGTTTCTAAAGGCCAGGTTTTTTTTTGGGTGGGGGTGGGGGGTGGGGGCGTGTACTGCAGAAATGTAAATTTTGTACATTTTGTTCTCAGGTAGATTTTATGAATGCTTAAAGAAAAAAAAGACTTTTACATTATTGAAAAATGTGCATATTTCAAAGACTATTCACAATTGGAGAACTTTGTATGGAAAACCTGCAAAACAAAACAAACAACAAAAAAACCTAAAAAATCTGCTAAGAAAGATGAAATAAAAGAACAAAACACACACACACACACACACACATATATATAACAGAAAATGTAACCATCTGCAGAGAAAATGTATTTCCTGCACAGAACTCTTTATTTCTACCCAAAAATGTTATTTTCTTCAAAGGACTGTTATATTCTGCAAATAAACAAGGTCACTGGTCATATAATGTTGTTTATTGAGCAAAGAAATATACCGATTTCATGCAAAATAAATCTTGGATTCCCAAGATTCTCAATTAGATTTCAACATATTGCTAGAATAGGGTTGTTGTATGTTGTATGTGAATCTGGAAACATAGGATTTATAAACAGGAGTGGAGGGATTGGAGAAGGGGGTAATGGTGCTGATGGCATCCGTAGCCCAATATATGTGTGTGTGTGTCCGAAAAAACTTCTGGAAATGTAGACATTGTTGAATTTCTAGGCTTTTTTGTACCAAAGCTAGCACTATACTTTCTTCAACATCTTAAGTCAGAGTTGAAAGCAAGAGAAAGCTGCAGGATTAGACCATTAAAGGGTTTAGATAAGCTTCAAATTTAATCAGCTACACTTTGGAGTGCTTATCAGAATGGCACCTCTGAAGTGTTTGAGGTTCACCCATCACTAACATGGGAGAAATGCGATAGAAAAAGCCATCTGTTGGTAATGCAATATGACCTTCCATTGTCACCTTCATGCTTAATGTAGATTCCTCCCTCAGTGCGCACAGACAAAATCCTTTTGGTATAACTGCACCTATATAAAAAGAGACCTTTCGACTGCAGCCATATAAAAAGAGACTTTCTGTTTATTAGCAACTTGATGGAATGCATTTGGAAGGGGGGAGTTATTTTCAACTCTAACTGATATCTTAAACCAATGTTCACTTATTTTGTAAATGTCCATATGTTAGCTGTAAGCTGTACTTTTAGTGCTAGAGCAAAGCAGATGGATCCTTATGCTTTTAACTTCTGCATTATTTCAATGTTTACATTCCTAAAGTCAGGATGTAAGTAAGAAAAGGGATTTGAACGAGTTCTTAACCTCATCAGCTCCACATTACTAAAAGGCTCTCTAACCACCTTGCAATGGCACCCAGAAAAGGGTTGCCACATACTACAGAGAACCAGGAAGTAAATTCGAAGCACCTAACGACCACATGGAGCCAAATCCTTAAAAGAACCAACTATCTAAACTACCACAATTACACACAGTCAGATGTCATACAGTGCCATGCACATATATACAGTAGAGTCTCACTTATCCAAGCTAAATGGGCCAGCAGAAGCTTGGATAAGCGAATATCTTGGATAATAAGGAGGGATTAAGAAAAAGCCTATTAAACATCAAATTAGGTTATGATTTTACAAATTAACCACCAAAACTTCATGTTATACAACAAATTTGACAGAAAAAGTAGTTCAATACGCAGTAATGTTATGTTGTAATTACTGTAGTTACGAATTTAGCACCAAAATATCACAATATATTGAAAACATTGACTACAAAAATGGCTTGGATAATCCAGAAACTTGGATAAGCGAGGCTTTGATAAGTGAGACTCTACTGTACTAAATATGGAGAGACATGTACTTCTGCAAAGATACACTGCTGCACATGCACAACCAGTTCCTGGATGCACAGTGATCCATATGGCATAACAGGGGCCGGGCTGTGGCGCAGCTGGCTAGTAACCAGCTGCTATAAATCACTACTGACCGAGAGGTCATGAGTTCGAAGCCTGGGTCAGGTTAAGCCTCCGACCATTAAAAAAAAAATAGCCCCGGCTTGCTGTTGACCTAGCAGCCCCGAAAGACAGTTGCATCTGTCAAGTAGGGAAAATTTAGGGACGCTTTATGCGGGAGGCTAATTTAACTAATCTACAACACCATAAAACTGCTCACGAGGAAAAGAAGAGGAAGAACAGCCACCAATGGACGGTGAAGCAACAGCTCCCCCTGTGGCCGGAATCGTGAACCTGGAAAGATGTTAAAAAAATGCCTCTGTGTCTGTCTAAAACTGAATGTTGTTGTCTGTTGGCATTGAATGTTTGCCATTTATGTGTTCATTGTAATCTGCCCTGAGTCCCCTTCGGGGTGAGAAGGGCAGAATATAAATACTGTAAATAAATAAATAAATAAACAGCATGGACAGAGGTCTTCCTAGAGATGAAAAAAGGCCAAATATCTCACAGTATTTCTTTGAATGAACATGGACCTCTTCACACTTACCTATTCTTCGGTGATGGCAACAGGTACTCTGTATTTTAGCCATGGAGCCTGATGGCTCCCATCACACCATGGAAAACTACTACTTGGACGGCTCTGTGGTCGAATTGCTGCTGCCAAATTGTCAGCAATGGACAACAGGAGGCTCCTTGTCTTTCCATTAGGAAAGATGGGTCAAGCTGGATTTAGAAGGATTCCCCTCATCTGATGAGGCAGGGAGGAAGCCAGAATGGAGAGGGGCATGGGGTAAGAGGTCCCCATGCTCCTGGGTGGGCACCACTCAAATTGTCACAGTTCGTGGCAATCCCTGATAATTCCATGGTGCATATGAAAATGTGGTAAATCAATGTATTGACATACCTTTTTTTGCTCTGGGTGAAAATGTTTGTAATTTATTAAAGATGCAGATACATTTTCTTGCTGTACTTCATGACACTCGCCTGCTTTTTCACAGCTCACTTGGATTTGGGAAGCAAATTGGTTGACAACATTGCAGCTTTTATATGGCTTTGCTTTGGCTAGATTTCTCTCAATATAGTTGAGGCATAGTGGTAAACCATTTATCTATGGATAGAGAACAATTTAACTGGATTTATCAGTTCCTATGAAATTAATATTTGTAAACCTCTGGAGAGTTGTTACAAGAATTAAATTACTTCAGGCTGAAAATTCACACATTTGTGAATTCTGAGGGAAGATGACTGGTTTAGCTTTCCCATTAGTAGGACTTTACAGGGAAAGAAGAAATGTTAGATTTTATTGACTGGTGACAAGCTCTGGCTGGCAATGAGCTTCACCTTTGCCGATCAAGGGCAGGCAAAAGAAGACTGCCTCAAAGGGTCCCTTTACCCAGCATTTGAAAGAAGTTATGAGAGAAACTGCTTGTGGGAGATTTCATCATGTCGTTCTGTTATGTACATTTCTAAAGGGCTGGAAAGGCACTGTTTATGGATAGTAGACTCAAAACTATCTTTCTTTATTCAACTTTCTAAATTTTAGAATTCAAGGTATCTTACATTCAGTTTACTTCTGTCTCAGTAAGTTGTCTTCTTTTATTTCTTTTAAAAAATAAGGACATAAAGTTTAATTAGAATTAGAAATATTAAAGTTTCCAACAGGTAACAGGATTAGCAACAATGAAATTTGATATATTATTGATTTTATATTGGATATAATTAATTAGAATTTATAAATTTTGGAAAACAAGATATCATAAGTATTTATTTTATCTTTTTTAAAAAAAATATTTTTATTGAGATTTTAAAATTTTACAGTGAAATCGAGAAATAAGGGGGGAGTAAACTAAAGGATAAATAACGTGGGGAACTAAAACTAAGTTGTTTTGGAAACAATAAGAGAAGAGGGGAAATAAAAGAAAAGAAAAAAAAAGATAGTTGAGGGGTTGACAGTTAGGAAAGGAACCCTAACGGGGGGGGGGGGGGAGGGAGTTGATTTCCAATCTGCTAACTTCCATCTTCATTACATTTGATTTCTTCATTTCGACATGTCTTGAATATATTCTTCAAGGAGCGACCAATTTGTCTCTTTCATTGGTCTTCCGGTTGATTTTTTCATCAAAAAGGTCAGTCTATCCATATTTTTAATGTCCATTAATTTCTCCAGCCATAGTTCTTTTGAGAGATTTTTCTTCTCTTTCCAGTTTCTTGCTAGCACAAGTCTGGCCGCAGTTACAGCATAGGTAAATATTTTCTCCTTATTACCTTTTTCTTTCTCTGGCATTATCTTTCGCTCTTCTTTGAAATTATATAGACGTAATAAGTAATATTCTGGTTTACATTCAAATTCTAATTTTAAGATCTTTTTACATTCTATATGGATTGTTCTCCAGTACTTTTTGATTTCTTTACAATTCCACCACATGTGGAAATATGACCCCACTTGTTCTCTACAGTGCCAGCATCTATTGTCCTTATCTTTGTACATAAATCCTAATTTTTTGGGTGTTAAGTACCATCTATGTATTGTTTTTAGCCAATTTTCCTTTAAATCGGTTGAGTAACACAATTTTGTCTTTTTGTCCCATATGTCATTCCATTCATCTATGGTTATCGGCCTTCCTATATTTCTAGACCATTTTATCATTGAATCGTTAACAATTTCCGTTTCTGTGTTCCACTCTAATAATTTGTTGTATATTATTGTTATAATTTTTTTCCCTTTTAAGTAAATTATCCCAGAAGTTAGTGATAGTGTTAAAACCTATTATTTTGTCTTTTTTATAATGTTCTTTTAATTGGTAATATTGTAGCCATGTAATATTCTCATAGTTTCTTTTAATTTCCTCCCATCCTTTCATAGGAGGTGCAGACGCTCCTGCCTCTGTTTTTTAAATAATTTCATAATACATTGGCCACTTTTGCCATCCAAGTAGTCTACGTTGCGTTGCTTCTAAAGGGGACAACCAAAGTGGAGTTTTCTCATAGAGGAATCTTTTATATTTTAGCCAAATTGCAATTAGAGCTGATCTAATGAAATGGTTTCCGAATTGTTTATCTATTTTAATTTTGTCCTGCCATAAATAACCATGCCACCCCCACCGCAAATCATGTCCTTCTAATGTTAATGTTTTTATCTTCTTCAATCTTACCCAGTCAATTACCCAGTCTAAGGCGCATGCCTCGTGGTATAACTGTAAATTGGGGAGGTCAAAGCCTCCTCTTTCTTTTGGGGTAGTCATCGTTACATATTTAATTCTTGGTTTTTTTATTATTCCATATAAATTTATTTATTACCCGGTTCCAATCATTGAATAATTTTTTGCCTCTGACAATGGGGATATTACGAAATAAATATAATAATTTGGGCAGGACATTCATTTTAATCACAGCTATCCTCCCCAATAGTGAAATATTTAAATTCTTCCAATTCTCTAAGTCTTTTTTTATCTCCTTCCATTTTGCTCCATAGTTAAGCTCTAATATTTGATTATCCTATTTCCAATCCAAATTCCTAAGTATTTAAATTTCCTAACAATTTTTAATCTCGAGATATCTTTCAATACCCCCTGGCTTTTATCTGACATATTCTAGTATTTATTTTATCAAAAGGAGTCACTGGACTGGACAAAATTAAAATAAAAGCTAGATAATGTCAATTACTGCTAGCTAGGCACTTCTGGAGGATATAGAGAAATGTCTGTGTTTCAAGAATGGAAGTGGGGCACTTTTTGTGCATTGCAAAGTCAGATTTGTTTCAAGTAGGATTTGACAGAGAAAAATAAGTAAGGTTGAATTCCATTTCAAAATCCTTTAAAGAAGACATACAAATATTAAAGCTCAATTAATATTTTGAACAATCAGAGGAATATAAAGAAGTGAATCAACTATTGCAGCATATGGATGTGATGAAATGGTAAACTATTTCACCAGAGGAGAGGAAGGAAAATGGAACAATGAGACCAGACAAGGAACACACAATCATACTACAGAAGGATGAATGGGGAGATGGCAGAGATTACATAACCCTGACATAAGAAGAAGAATTCAGTAAGTAGGTGTTTTCATATCAGACTATAAAAACTCTGATGAAAGAGTTCAGGGATGAAATTGGAGGAAATCATTGGCAATCTATCAGATTATGATTGTGGATAGTGCAGTTAATAGTGAAAGTATTGTTTTAAATGTTTTAAAATGTTTAAATGTATTTTATTCTATTTTAAAATGTTTATTTTAAGTGTAGATTGTTTTAAGGCATCAAATAGTTGCTTATGTGTAAAGCTGCCTTGAGTCCCCTCCAGGGTTGAGAAAGGCAGGGTAGAAATGTTGCAAATAAATAAATAACTAAAGCTTGCTCCTCACTAATATGTCCACATAGGATTCTTGTTTCTTGGCCTAGTCCATATATAACACTTTTTCTCATTGAAATTGACTTGAACTTTGATTATATAACTTCTACAATTTGTAAATATTCTAAGATATTGTTGAGACAATTAACATCTGTTATAATGGTGTGATGAATCCACTCTGTGGTTGTAGTTATATCTGAAAGGTGCTGTCCAAGATTCTGAGCCCTTTCTCTAAAATCCAGTTCAGCACATCGGACCTTTAAAGTTCAGACTAAAATTTGGATATGATTCATCATCATACTGGCCACCATGGTCTGAGATTAATATTACCTATTTGGATAAGGAGGAGATTTACTCTCACAAGGAGACATAAGACCATAGTTCTGATTGGTGTTATGGTTCCCAGAAGGCGCAGGATTCGGATTTAGAGTCAGTATTTTTAAAACAATTCTTGAGGTGACACCCAGAAATTTTTCCTAGTTAAGGGTGACATTCAGTACAAATGCTGTAATGTATTACTAAAAATAAAACAAAAAATTGTAAAAGACAGATGAAGGAGAGAAAAAAATCCAGCCTTGCCAATTGCAACTGACTCAAAAACAACAGGCCAAACCACCCAAGCCTTGATTTGGTTGTTTAATTTTGGTCAATTGGCAACATCACGTGAGCTCATAAAAGCTTTAATGCATACATTTTCTATCCTTCATCCATCAATACACAGTTTGTGTGTCATTTTAGGACAGTTGTTATAGTTAGAGAAAAATGCATAGGGTGCCAAACTAAAGAGCCAAGAGCCAGGAATTTGTACATAGAGCACACTCACAAAGAGATAAAATTAGGATGCAATTTTGGAAACTGGAAACTCAATCAGTGACTGAGCAGCTGTGACATCTGAGAACCCTCACAATCATGGCTGGCCTACCACTTACATAATGTTTGGGCCTAAATCCAATTTTTAGTTCCTAGTAAGAGTAATCCCATAGAATAGACTGTTGATCTATCACATTCACATTCATCTAGTGGGTTCCTCTAGACAGGTAAAACAACTGGATATGGTTCTATTAAGAAATTAAACTCTCAGCAAAAGTACTGCCTGGACAGATGAATTCTCCTGTTTCTTTGTATACAAGTGTACTTGATGCATATATGAATGAACCATGTGAGCAGTTTGTGGAAACTGTCACTTTGTATTGTTAACAAAGAACACTATCATTGCATATGCAATCGTGTTTGTTCCTGGGGAGAAGGGGGGGGGGGGAGAGTGAAAGATTGAAAGAAAGAGATTGAGAGAAAGAAAGATTGTGTAAAACATCAAGCAACACTTCAAATTCAAACAATTGTTTAGAATTCCAGAAGCATGTAGTCAACCCTTTAAATTTACACGATTGAGTAGCAAAAACAGAATGTTAAAGTACTGTAGGAAATTATATTTTATTCCAAATTCTTTAACTGCTTTAATTGGGTATACGTATTTCAACTCATCAGGAGCCCCGGTGGCAAAATGTGTTAAAGCACTGAGCTGCTGAACTTGCAGACTGAAAGGTCCCAGGTTCAAATCCCAGGAGCGGAGTGAGCGCCCGCTGTTAGCTCCAGCTTCTGCCAACCTAGCAGTTCGAAAACATGCCAATGTGAGTAGATCAATAGGTACCGCTTCGGCGGGAAGGTAATGGCGCTCCATGCAGTCATGACAGCCACATGACCTTGGAGGTGTCTATGGACAACGCCGGCTCTTCGGCTTAGAAATGGAGATGAGCACCAACCCTCAGAGTCGGACACGACTGGACTTAACGTCAGGGGAAACATTTATTTCAACTCACATCAGAGCATGTGATGCAAGTGGAAGTCAAGTGTTTTGCTAAAACACTTCAATATTTCTGTTTTGGTAGTTACCACACACCGGGGAGGGTGTGTGGAACTGATGTGTACTCAGCTCTGTTGAGTTCCTCCTAATACTTCATGAGGTCCCCAGTATTTTTGCTCACTATCCTTTTCAGGCTCAGGAAACTTATCAGTAATACCACAAAAAGACTTGTACAATTCCCCCACTCTTTCTAAACCTCAGAAATCTTTCAGTAATGGTTTAGCCCTACCCTGTCATCCTGCTTTGATTTTAAAAATAATGCCTCAAAACTCTTAGCAGCTAGACTAATGTCCTGTCACAAGTACAAATCGGAACAATGTGGATAGGTGGAGTGGGAAACTCTAGTCGAGATCAGGCCTGCACAACATACGGCCCATGGGTCAGATGTGGCTCACAAAGGGCTTCTCTGTAGCCTGTGGAAAGGGCTAGACTACCCCTTTGCTGATCAGCCCTTCCCCTGCCTGCCTGACTAGGGAGGGAGGAAGAGAGAGAGAGGAGGAGTGGCCCTCAGAAGGTTTTTTTAAACAATGGACCTTTATAATTACTAAGTTGTTTAGGCTTGACACAGAAAAAAATCAATTTCTAGCATTCTATCCCCATAGTAACCTATGTATGCGAGAGCTGGACCATAAGGAAGGCTGAGCGAAGGAAGATAGACGCTTTTGAACTCTGGTGCTGGAGGAAAATCCTGAGAGTGCCTTGGACTGCAAGAAGATCCAACCAGTCAATCCTCCAGGAAATAATGCCCGGCTGCTCACTGGAGGAAAGGATATTAGAGGCAAAGCTGAAGTATTTTGGCCACATCATGAGGAGACAGGAAAGCTTGGAAAAGATCACGATGCTGGGGAAAATTGAAGGAAAAAGGAAGAGAGGCCGACCAAGGGCAAGATGGATGGATGGTATCCTTGAAGTGACTGGGTTGATCTTGAAGGAACTGGGGGTGGTGACAGCCGACAAGGAGCTCTGGCGTGGACTGGTCCATGAGGTCACGAAGAGTCAGAGATGACTAAACGACTGAGCAGCAGCAGCATTCTATCCATGTTGATTGTTGTTTGTATGCCTTAAAATACTCTTAATATATTGATCAATATTAGCAATTCATAATATGAAGAAGTTACCTTCATTTAGCTAATTTTAAATACTCACCATATTCTGAGAGACAATCATGAAAATGCTTGTAGTATCATAGTATTTATGACTGGTTCAGAATGAGGTGGCAGCTTCAAGCAAAGCTGTAGCCTAGTTCTGGCCATGTGCAAGATGAGATAAAACCAAACTATATTTGCATCAGTCCGACACCAGATAACAACCATAGTCTTTATTAGTTAAGGGACCAAAGAGATTTCTGAGCAGTTTCATCCAACTGTTCCTTCTTTGATATCCCTGTACAATTCCTGTCATCCTAATTAATGAACTGAGTCCTGTGAGACTTAAAGGATTCTGTTATGGAGACATAAATTGCCCTTTATATAACTTTTTCCTATTAAAATGTGTTCGATGTTGTTGCTGTACTTGGTAGGCAAATTGTATTTCCCTGATAATTCTTGGATCTGTGCACTATCCACTGGGAAGGAAAGCAGTAGGCTGGTATGTCCTTGGCCCATTCAAAGACCTTGAGATAATAATTAGGAAAACTCCCAAAACTCCTCAACTAGGCAACAGTTTTAATATTATTTGGATCTGGGCAACTGACTTAGGCTGGTATTATTCACAGCTGAAGCCAAGATGCTTGTTTATAAAGCTATTGTCCAACTAACTCTATTGTATATTTGTGTAACATGGACCTTCTACAAACTTCGCTCTTGACTTCTGGAACAATTCCATCAGGGTTGCTGCCACAATATTCTGCAAATGTTTTGGAAAGACAGGTTTATTTTATTTCGTGTCAAAAGCATTCTACATTTCAAATAATGGAAATTTAAAAAAAAAAGGAGATCACAAGCAACTAAATAGTTTTGGACCAAAAGCGGGCAACAGCAACCGCATTGTCTGTAGCTTTAAACAACTCCTCCTCCGTACATGAGGCAGGGCATTGTGGGCAAGCATACATATGAGGAGTTGTTTGTTCTGCTCCACAGTCACACAAGGTGGAGGATTCCTCCAGGTAGTGCCACCTTGCCAAGTTGTCTTTTGATCTGCCCACTCCACTTCTGAGTCTGTTCAGGGACTTCCAAGTTGCCCATTCTTGGTTTGCCCCTGGAGGAAGACCCTCTTGGGGGGCCATCCAGTTAGAATTGCCAGGTTTAGCTGCCCAGAGGGACACCCTTGCTGCTGCTGGAGGAACATCAAGAGGAGTGGTGGTTCTCATGAAGCCCTTCCTTGATTTGAGTCTGGTGGGAGGAGGCTGATAGTCATGCAGTGGGTGGCTTTCACAATGTTCGACCTTTTTTCTTTCACCATTAGCAGCAACTTCCCGTTGCACGTCAGGAGGGGCAATGCCAGCTAACTTGTAGAGTTTATCAACAGGTGTAGGTTTAAGGCATCCCGTGATGATTCTGCATGTTTCATTCAGTGCTATGTCCACCTGCTTTGCATGGGCAGACTTGTGCCAAACAGGACAGGCATACTCTGCAGTTGAGAAAGACAAGGCCAGGGCTGATGTTCTTACTACTTGTGGGTCTGCACCCCATGCGCTGCCAGTCAGTTTCCGCAGGATGTTATTGCGTGCAGCTACTGTGTGCTTGGTGTTCATGCAGTGTTTCCTATATGATAGTGTTCGGTCTAAGGTGACACCAAGGTATTTAGGATGGAAACAGTGTTCGAGCTCTTGTCCTTCCCAAGTAACTTTCAGTTTCCTGTTGGCTTCGCGGTTACGTAGGTGGAAAGCACACACTTGTGTCTTGGCAGGGTTAGGCTTCAGGTGGTTCTCTTTGTAGTAGCTGGAGAGATTTTTCAAGGCATTGGTGAGTTGCTTTTCAACTGTTTCAAAATCTTTTGCTTGTGTTGTAAGGCCAAGGTCATCAGCATATATAAAGCTCTTTGTGAGTGGTGGTTGTGGCTGATCGTTCGTGAAGATATTAAATAAGATCGGTGCAAGAACGCTGCCTTGGGATAAACCATTCTTTTGCCTCCTCCATCTGCTTTTCTGGCCCTGAAACTCCAAAAGCATTGGATGAATGGAAAGACAGGTGGACAAATGTCAATGTTCTGTAAGAAGAAAAGGTCACCAGCATTGAAGCAATGATTCTCCATCATCAACTTCACTGAACTGACAATGTTGTCTAAATGCCCCATCATTATATCCCAAATCAATTACATTACTCTCATCTCAAGAATAGGAGCCCCCGTGGCCTAGTGGATTAAAGCCTTGTGACTTGAAGGTTGGGTTGCTGACCTGAAGGCTGCCAGGTTCGAATCCCACCCGGGGAGAGTGCGGATGAGCTCCCTCTATCAGCTCCAGCTCCATGCAGGGACATGAGAGAAGCCTCCCACAAGGATGGTAAAAACATCAAAAACATATGGGCGTCCCCTGGGCAACGTCCTTGCAGATGGCCAATTCTCTCACACCAGAAGCAACTCAGGTTGCTCCTGTCACAAAAAAATCTCAAGAATGGAAAACAGAATGTCAGTAAGTGGAAAAGCAAAAGAGATTTCAAGATGGGCTTAAAGCTAACTTTTTTTTTTAAAAAAATGGAATAAATACTGAGAACTGGGAAGCCCTGGCCCTCAAACGTGCTAACTGGAGGTCAGTCATTACCAATAGTGCTGTGGAATTCAAAGAGGCATGAATGGAGGGCAAAAGGGAAAAAAAAAACATGTCAAGAGAAAGGCGTGTCAAGCAAATTTTTGTTGTGACTGTATTCCACATGGAAATATAATAATAATAATAATAATAATAATAATAATAATAATAATAATAATAACAACAACAACAACTTTATTTATATCCTGACACCATCTCCCCGAAGGGACTCGGGGCGGCTTACACAGGGACAAGCCCGAATAACAACATAGACACAGTAATTTAACAATAAATTTAAAAACATTTCAACACAAAATAAGAACGACATAACATGGCAGTTACTTAAAAACCTGAGCATCCATTATTACGCATGGCAGAAAATGACTAGTGCAGAGCTCAAGGGTCCCTAGATAAAATCAGAGTGAATAAAGAAGGAACACGGGAAACAGAAATGTATGTCCTCACTGCGAAAAGCCATGGGAATCAAGAATAGGTCTCTTTATTTATTCAGGGACCCACTACCAAGTATTTACCTTTGGAAGACAATCATACTTGGCCATGAGTGACATCCTATGATGATGATTTTGATTGATAGCAACAAATGTCTGAAACATGGGGGAGAGGGGCAAGAGAAAGAGTAGCTATGGAATCAGATTACAAAAGGAAAAAGTCCAATGACTTTGGAATATTGCTAAGTGGGAATCGTTGGTACTGAACTCATTGAGCAGATTATCTTTGCATGCCATTTTTAAAATAAGAAAACTAAGTTGACTTAAAGTAATTAAATATGGGAGTTCCATGTGAAATTTACTTTGTAACCATTTCAGATAGTTCTAGAGCAACAAGAATGTAATAAATATAAGCAATGTGAATGCTGGAGCTAGGAGATGATGACCTGATTTCTATTTATGGCAGTCTCCCTCTTGCTTTATCATGATAAAGCCATTCATGGGTGTATGAAATCCTTAGGTGTCCTATCTAAAACATCCCCAAATGTACTCTTGCTTTGCAAAAGAAATAATGCAATATGAAGTTGTAATGTACTGATTGGAGGAAGTAGGGCTGTTGGTGTTGGAGGATCATGTGAGCCTTCAGTTGTTTGTTGAATTGAAACATCCAACATTGTTTATTATTTGCTAAATCATTTGGGATATCTGGGACAACTACATCTGGAAGGGAGAATATGAATTTTAGTGTACACTATATTTTAATTCTGTTTTTTTTACCACACTGTTACTATTTAATTGATTTTAACTTTTATATTGCACATTTTAAACTTGTCAAGTGTGGTGTGTTAGTCACCTTGAGTCTCCACAGGGAGAAAGTCAGGGTATAAATAAAGATGATAATGATGATGATATAAGGTCTTGTGATATCTTTTCCTGAAGATCAGATGGAGAACCAGCATGATGCAGTGGGTAGAAACAGCCCTAAAACTATATTACTTACTTTGGAGCAGTCACTGTCTCTCCCCAGCTCAAAGGATTGTTGGGATAGCATAGACAACTCTAGATTCTTCCTGGACATTGGTCAAAATAGATTTTTTCTCCCCCTTGCAGGCAATGTAGTGGAGGAGATCACTTTGTTGGAGGACATGATACCAATGGCAGGGTGTGGCCAGAGTTATTTAAGTCTGTATACCATCATCTCTTTTTCTTGGCTTTTGTTTTTATCCACCCTCCTGTCCCTAATACAGTGTACGCTTACTAGGGCTGTGTGATCAATGAAAAAATGCTTCAAAACTCCTTACAAACTTACAGCGCACTGGTGTTTCGTTTCTGAATTGTTTCTGTAGTCTTAGTGAAATTTTTGTTACTCTAACAAAATTATAGCAATTGTGCAAGTGGGGAAACTTCAGGGCTCCTTTTCCCTCATGTTTATAGCTACAGTGGGGTGAAACTTGCTATAGTGGTAGAAGGCATTTACCACTGTTTCCCCATCAAGTTTCAGAATGTTTCACTTATCCACAGATTTTTGGGGAATTTTCAAAGTTTTTTTAAACAACATTTTTTTAAAAAAACACTACAAGAGTTATCACCTTGAATTTTCTATACAATGACATAAGATAACAGGGTATCATTCCCACCAACTGTCAGAATTATTCATACATCTACTGATTTTGGGGAATTTTTCAAAATTTTTGACAAAAACATTTTTTTAAAAAAGCCACAACAGCTATCTCACTGAATGTCTCTCATATTAACCAATAGAACTTCCATTTAGGGATTTCTTCCCAGCCCTGCACATAGATTTACTTACTAGAAGTATCAGTCAGTCCTCCTCTTTGCAGATTCAACTATTTATTGGAACTCCGGCTGGCTGATGCTCCTACGGAGGAACAAATCTCTCCCCTATCCTGATTGGGGCTTTCTGATCCTGAGCAGAATTCTGGGAAATGTAGTTTAGGGCAGAGCCCCTTGATTCCTTGCCTTCCCAAACTACATTTCCCTGGATTCTGTGCTTTATCAGTCTCTTTCCCAGTAAACTCTGCTTTCTCCCTGCTGATTCACTCTCCTAATGGCGAGAGGCTATTAATATAAAGAGGAATTTCAACCTTTTTGGCTTGGCTTTGCTTGCGCTGAAAATGAAACTGGCTTTGGGAGGCTTCTGGGATTTACAAAATTCAAATGAGATACTATTGTGTAAGTTTCAAATTGTAAGTTTGGGTGTGGGCTATGCCCATATGTCAGATATTGCATCATAAGTATGATTTTTGTGAATTTGATCCAACTTATGAAGACTAACCATAATTTTGCACAGCCCTAGTGCTTCCTGATCCCTTTAGGACCAGAAAGGACATTCTTCTTTTTTCCATGGATTTATCCCTACTCTACACTGTTGATTGCAACTTGGGAACATGCCCCTTTGGGCTGACCTCCCAGGAGAAGACTAGCCAGTGAGCAAGTCAGAATTTGAGTTTTCTCTGGAGTTTAGGTGTTATCACTAAGGAAAGCTAAGGAGGACCTCTGGAAGACAGCAACTGCTCTAACTTCTTCCGCTCTTCTTACACATCTCAGGGGAAACTACATAAGTGTCAGTTTGAATAAAGTAACTTGTGTTTCCATGCAACTTCTTATTTCATGAGTTGGTCGGCAATATGTGATACAAATAGGATATTTGATAGATATTTTTCAAAGTACCAATTTAATTTATTCATTTATTTTATGATCTTCTAGTTTTTAATATGACGTGACAGTGGTTTTATATGCTGTGTGATGCTTTGAGGAGGTAACCATAAAAAGCAATCTATGAGAATAGAGAAAGAAACATTTATAATGTTTGAAACATTCTGTGAAATGATAGGTGGCATCTTCCATGTCAGTGATTAATTTGCTATGGAATCACTATTTGCAATTCAGGATGTATTCTGTGCAAAAAGTCATGATTGGTTTGAATTAAAAAAATTGTGGAGAAAACAGCTTTCCTTGAGCACAAAATAATATTTCCATTCAGAAATAGCTGTTTCCTATGCATGACTGTCTGTGCAAAAACCACCATATTTTTACATCTCAGCTGCAAAGATTCTTTTAGCTCAGGTTTCTTCTTATGAAGAGTTCTGAGTAGTTGAAAAAATTTGGTTTTTCTAAAAATATGTTTTCAATATTTTTGGATATGCTTTCTATTCTTACTTGGAAGCTTTCCACTACAAAATTACACATTCCAGTCGTCCTTGGGATAGAGACCCAACATTTATAGAGTTATGAAATTGAAACCTTTTGATGACATTACAGCTTTAATGTCTTGTTTAAATGAAAACTAAGTACTGTATTTAGGTCATGGGAAATATGACATGGCTAGTTTTTAACTAAAAGCTCAGGCAATTGGGCAATATGGCAATTGCAATTCCCACTTTTTTGTTCAGCTTTTTTGTCTCTTCTCATTCACACTTTTCATTCATGATTCTCCTCTATCAAGCAACTAGAACCATTATTATTTTTCTGTCTGTGAAAAGAGATATAACATATAGATTAACATGTGGAATATGAACTGCCATAGCTCTTCAGATAGCAGAGTTATATAGAAATAGGCCTCTAAAAAGAAGGGATTTTTAAAAAAATCCTCTTTATGTGTATATGTGTACCTTAAAGTTACCTGTCTACTTACAATGAGTCTATGAAAGTCTCCATACAAAATTAGCTACAAGCATTTGAATCAAACTTTATTACTTGCTGCTCATAAGGAACCTCAGGTCTATCTCTTCAGTAAGGAAATGTGGGCTACAATCTATTTTAGTTAATTAAAATTAATGAATCAGTTTTAAAAGAAAGCAACACCATAACACGAACCTTCAGTGTCTCCAGAGTATGCACATTGAATTCACAATCTTGGGGCTATGAAAGAGACAAACAGATATTCTTTTTAATTATAGATCAGAGTGATAACTAGGGAACCTGTCATCATTCATAACTATGCATAACTAGTGACTAAAGTAGTGCTAAAATGAAAGAGAGATATAGTATTTCAAATAACTTGTATTCAATCCATCTCAAGCTTTATAGATTAAAGTCAGCACTTTGAATTGTGCCCAAAAATGAGCTGGCAGCCGACACAGTTGTTGCAACAAGGAAGTTGTGTGATCCTCACAGCCAGGTCCAGTTAACAAGCTCATTGCTGCTCTTTGGACCAAGTAAAGTTACTGAGCACTTTTCAAAGACAGTCCCATGTACAACATATTACAGTAGTTCAACTGGAATGCAACTAAGGAATGTATCATCATGGCCAGATCCAACTTTTCCAGGAATTGGTGCAGTTGGTGCACTAGCTTTAACTGTGCAAAAGCACTCCTGGTCACTGTTGAGACCACGGTCTCCATGTTCAGAGATATTCAGAAGTACCCCCAAATTGTGAATATGCGTTTTTAGGGAGACTGTGATTTCATTTGATTCAGCTAGTGAATGTGACTTTCAATTGATTAGGTACATGTCTGTCTTCTCTGGATTATGTTTCAATTTGTTTGCCATTATCCAGTTCATTACAGATGCCAGGCACCTGTTTAGCACAGGCACAGCTTTTTTGGAGTTCAATGGAAAGGTGTATTAAAACTGGGTGTCATCAGCATACTGGTGACACCCCACTCCTAAACTGAGGTTAATCTCTTTCAGGGATGCCATGTAGATGTTAAATAGCACAGTGGACAAGACTGAACCCTGAGAGCTTCCAAAGGCCAATGACCAAGGAACGAAACAGGAATCCCCTAAGAACCACTTTCTAAGACTATCCCTCCAAGAAAGAATAGATCCATGGAAAAACAGTACCCCCAAGCCCCATCCCAAAATGGTGCCATGATTTATGGTATCAACAGATGCTAAAAGCTCCTGCAGAACCAATAGGGACACACTCCTCTTGTCCAATTCCCTTTTTAAGTCATCACCAAAGCAGTCAATTCCTTTTCTGTACCATAACCAGGTCTGAAATCTGCCTCATCCAGAAACCCCTGGAAGTGAGAAGTGACTATATGGTGTAGTACACTCCCAAAAATGGAAAGATGAAGACTGGACTATAGGTATCAAGTACAATAGGATCCAAGGAAGGTTTAATTACCAGAATTTCCTTCAGACATGTTGGGATTCTAACTTGATGTAAAGAGAAATTAATTACTTCTCTTATCCATTTCACCAGGAGGGTCAAGGGACTAGAACACACATTATTTCTATTTTTTCTAATTGCTTCCACAATCAAAGGATTTATTTGTTGTTTCAGAAAATACTTATGTGTGATAAACAACCTTAAAAAGGAGAGGGGGGTAGAAATTGACACAATGAAATTAGTTCTGTGATAATTGTTTGTATGAATTGTCT
The DNA here is from genome assembly GCF_035594765.1 of Anolis carolinensis. Lineage (NCBI taxonomy): Eukaryota > Metazoa > Chordata > Lepidosauria > Squamata > Anolidae > Anolis > Anolis carolinensis. The sequence continues at coordinate 107,674,955 of NC_085844.1, forward strand.
CAAAATGCATGACCCCAATGAGGCATCAGATGGAGAAATCTGTGTTTTTCAGATAGATACCACCATTCCACACACACACATTTCACACAATTAATGATGAGAAAACAAGCTCCCCTATGCTGTGGCTGTCATCTTCAAAGGTTACCATGACATTTCCCAAATATGTCGCACATGCGAATAAACCATGTTTGTTCCTTTGTTGTTGCTAGATCTGCAATAGCAAATCCTTTGGAATGGAACTTGACATTTTACATGGCAAAACAGATTTCTTTTTTTGTTAATTAAATTTGGGGAATTAATAGTCTCAAGTTGGAATGTTTAACCGAGTATCAAGCAAATATGCCAAAATGATTGCAGTCAGTGCATCAAGGATCCAGCTACAGTCTTTGAATAGCTAATCCTCCACAGCATTGAGGTAAGCCTGTGTATGGTTCAGGAGACATGGAGCTGAGTGGGGTGACATGTGGAAATAATTATTGACAAAGAAGTATACTTAGTAGTTGTGCTAATTTATATTATTTGGTTATGTTATGACTCTGTTGCATTTAGTGAAAAGGGGGTGTTTCTATTGCTTTTGGAGTTTACAAGATATAAGGAGCTATCCTAAAAAGATCAGAAATAACAACAACAGCAACTACAGTAGAGTCTCACTTATCCAATATAAATGGGCCGACAGAGCGTTGGATAAGCAAATATGTTGGATAATAAGGAGAGATTAAGGAGAAGCCTATTAAACACCAAATTAGGTTATGATTTTACAAATTAAGCACCAAAACATCATGTTTAACAACAAATCTGACAGAAAAAGTAGTTCAATAGGCAGTAATGTTGTAATTACTGTATTTATGAATTTAGCACCAAAATATCACGATGTATTGAAAACATTGACCACAAAAATGCGTTGGATAATTTAGAACGTTGGATAAGCGAATGTTGGATAAGTGAGACTCTACTGTATGTTGTGATTGACACTCTGAGAAAAATCCAAATAGAATGACAAAATATCTGATAGAGATGCTGGGAAAATATGCTATGGAACATGCTTGTAATGGATTTGGTATATTGTAAAGAGGCAACATATTCAAAATGCTGGACTTCTTGGTCTCAATAGGATTTGTGGCTGATTTAGAAAAAATCAGCCACCAAGAGCCCCCAGTGGAGCATCACATTAAACCACTGAGCTGCTGAATTTGCTGACCAAAATGTTGGCAATTTGAATTTGGGGAGTGGGGTGAGCTCCCATTGTTAGTCTCAGCTTCTGCCAACTTAGCAGTTCAAAAACATGTAAATGTGTGTAGATCAACAGCTCTGGTGGGAAGGTAATGGCACTCCATGCAGTCATACCGACCACATGAACTTGGAGGTGTCTACAGACAACGCCAGTTCTTTGGTTTAGAAATGGAGATGAGCACCAACCCCCAGAGTCAGACATGACTAGGCTTAATGTCAAGGGGAAAGCTTTAAGAAAAAATCTGATGTCCACCAAATTGACAGAATTTCACTAGTTATCCTACCATTTCTTATACTATATTTATATAAAATTCTAAATGTAAATTTTGGCTAAATAGTTCATTTTTAAAAAAGGGTCAGTAAAAAAGGGCCATCTGTCGGGGGGACTTTGAATGAGATTTTCCTGCTTCTTGCAGGGGGTTGGACTGGATGGCCCGTGAGGTCTCTTCCAACTCTACGATTCTATGATTCTATGATTCTATTTCAGTACATTGGTGGTAAAATTCTCCTTCCTTTGAAGTTTCTAAAACAAAGTTTGGATGTCCAGTCCACCTCCCAGGAATATTTAGTAGTGGATTGATTTTTCTTTTAGCAGAGTTTGGACTAGATAGCACCTTGGGATACCTTCCAGATATGTATGATTGTAATGTTTTTCATAATGGATCAAACATTTTTAGTCTTATGACTATCTAAACATGGATTTGAAATACTGGAGCAGAATACTTAATTTGCTGCCATTCGTTTCTTCGGTCGCAGGGGGTTTCAATCATTGCTGAAGAAATAAATTATGTACTTGGGAAAATGTTCAGTGTTACATTCCACAGTTGAATATACAATATTTGTTTAAAGTGATACTTGTTTAATTCTGTCTCCTCAGAAAGTCATTCCATAACAGAGGCTCACTTAATAAGGAAGCATAAAGATTTTTTTCCCACCTCAAAAGTAAATGGTAACACATTATTACCTGTCTGTTGACATAATGCTTGGCAAAGCCTTGTGCCTAGGAATGGATAAAAAGCATATATAAAGAGGGTTTGTCAAACATTCTTAGATGAAATTACTTAATGTAATGGCACAGGGTGTAAAAGATCCCTTGGCTGAAATTCATAGCTCATTTGGCTTAGATAGTGTTCGTCTACAGCAGCATTGGACCAAAAACAAGATTTGGCTCAGCCTCATAGTCCATCGAGATATCTTTCTTCTAACAGATGGTCTTGAAAAGAAAGAAAAACTTCAGCAACAATTTCTGCCTCTCACATCACTGGCTGTTCCAAGGGAAAATAAAAATGGCTATTCCATGAGGAAGGGGGGCAACATATGTCCCCTCTGGGGTTGTTGCATGTTTTCCGGGCTGTATGGCCATGTTCCAGAAGTATTCTCTCCTGACGTTTCGCCCACATCTATGGCAGGCATCCTCAGAGGTTGTGAGGTATATGTCCCCTCTCTTTTTGCATGCCACATGCACACATACCTTGTTTTTGTTTTTGTTTTGTTTTTTTAAACTGTATGATTTCTTCCACCCCACTACAAACGAGAATTAGATCTCAGGTCACACCTCATTCAGAAAACTGCAACTCTCAATTTTTTGAAGGGAGTGTGACCTACAGTGTGTTTTGAAAGGCAAAATTGTCCGAGGATTTGCTGTAGTTGTGTGCCATCTTTTCCCCTATGCTCAGACTAGAAGAGAATAACCTCATTATAAGAGGCAAGAATGTTTATTGTTATATCAGCCTTAGCCCATCGATGTGTTAAAATAATTTATGGATTCTACCAATTCAGACAGCTAGTGATCGTAATGGTACTGAAAGTTAGGAATGGAAAAGCATTGTATCAGAATTAAAATTATTGATAAAAAATGTTGTTTTCACCCTCTTGATTGCTGGTGAGCAACAAAATGTGCCTTGTTTCCCAAACTCGCAGATCCATTAGGCTTGCTGAGCATATGTTCAACTGATGTGTACTTTTTGAAAATGCAAATGGTTAAAAACACATATAACATATGCACACCCATATTCTAGTCAATTGTTAATAAATGTGTATATAAATATGTGCTTTTAAAACAAAAAACAAAAACAAAGGATTGGAAAGCAAAAAAGAACTAAGTCTCAGAATGGAATATGTATGACTGCATATATCCCAGTAAATCTTCTGCAAATAAGCCTATTGCTTTGAGAAGTAGACAACAGTTTCACTGTGGTAAGTAGGATATTAAACAAGGAAAAGAAACTTACTTACAAAAACAGTGAACTAGAAACTTTCTCCTTCCTTGCACAAGGAGTTCTGACATATGGACATTTTCTGTAATGAAATATACTGTCAGAAGTGGAAGAACAGTTTTAACTCCTCTACCTTTCAATTTACTCAGAGCCTTAATTGGTTGGAAAGATAAATAGTATTTCGTTGGGTTGTGAGCTTCCAGTCATAATTTAATGCCTGGAAGCTCTAGGCACAGTTTATGCATCCTATCAGTGTTGGATAATGGAATAATTGGTATATTTCAGGATAAAGTATGCTGTGGGTGTAGCGTAAACAAGCGAATAGAGAAATCTTTTCTGAGTGGATGTATTTTTTTGCCTACATACTTTTTGTAAATCTTGAGCCATCCCTACAAAGATGTATGTATTGGACTGCAGTGTGCAAATGTAGATTTACCTTAGGTTTTAGGGTTGAAAATTAACATCATAAGTTAATTGAGATAAAGTCCACAACATCATATATCAGTGTTGGGTTTCTTGGCATCTTCAGTTCCCTGTTGTCTTCTTGGCATATTCCACCCCTTATTTTCATCTTGCCATCCCCCCCATGTTTTTTTATTATTATTATTACAGAAAACGGGGCTCAATTTCCTCTTCCTTGAATTGTCCAAGAGAAGAATTTACCTCTGAAACAGGTTTTAATGTTCCATTAGCAAAAGACACACACATCCCCCCCCCCCCGCCAAATCAAAAGGAAGTATCCAACTACTCAGTAATTTTCCAAGTTTTTGACAGTCTTGTTGGCCCGCCAGAGAGCTCTGGGCAAAAATTTCTCTGTTGTAACCCATCACTCTGCCATATAAGCTTTAAAAAGCTTTAAAAAGCTGTTTTGAATGCAGCCAGAATTTTCATGGTTATCATTAACTCTTAACTCCTTAGGAAATATTTTTAGTACTCTACATATATGTACAAAACATTGATATTCAGCTGAGTTTGGCTTGTTGGCTTACCAAGTGTGCTAAAAAATCTTGGCATTTAAGGATGTTGATTTTTGATTATCAGGGATAGTTATGTTTTCTGCTATCTATTCTTCATTCCTGCTGATTTTGGTTATGATTCTCACAGTAATTTGGCAGAAGTAATGAGAGGAATAGACTTTCTGCCATGATTACATTGTTGTGGTCCTTGTGGCTTCTTCCAATTCTAGAGTTCTGTGACTGTGTGAACAACCCCTGCTTTAACTTAAAAGATTTGGGAGCAGTCTAATCTCAAATCAACATTTATGAGCAGTTAGCTTTATAAGATACGTCTTCTCTTAAGATAAAACTGTTGGAACTCAATTGTTGATATGGATTGTAACTGTTATTTGCCTTGCGTTCTGCTTTGGGAGAAAGGCAGGATACCAATGTAACAAATGAATAAAATTTAACTAATTTTTGGATTATGTGAACTGTCATGGTGAATACATGCACTTCAGAATTTACCATTTTGGAACCAGTAATTATTTACTTGGGCATAAATACTCTAAAGGCACCAGTTCTTGCCTGATCTCGGAAAGTAAGCAGGGGCAGCTCTGATTAAGGATGGATGGGAGTTTTTCAAAAGTGAAATATTCAAGGCGCAAATGCAAACAGTGCCAACAAAGAAGAAAAATAAGACAAGTGCAAAGAAGCCAGAATGGATGTCCAAAGAACTTCTAACTGAGCTAAAGCTCAAAAGTGACATGCACAAGAAGTGGAAAAGGGGAGAAATCACCAAAGAAGAATTCAAACGTATAGCCAACACCTGTAGGGAAAAGGTTCGCAAGGCTAAAGCACAAAATGAGCTCAGGCTTGCAGGGACATAAAAAACAACAAAAAAGGCTTTTTTGCTTACGTTGGTAGAAAAAGGAAGAAAAAGGAGGCGATAGGGCCTCTGCAAGGAGAAGATGGGGTGATGGCGACAGGGGACAGGGAAAAGGCAGAACTGCTCAATGCCTTCTTTGCCTCGGTCTTCTCACAAAAAGAAAGTCATCTTCAACCTCAGCAACATGGAATGGACGAAGGATTGGGGGAAATCCAACCCCAAATAGGGAAACAAGCTGTCCAGGAACACCTGGCCTCTCTAAATGAATTCAAGTCCCCAGGGCCAGATCAGCTACATCCAAGAGTATTGAAGGAATTAGCGGAAGTTATTTCAGAACCATTAGCAATTATCTTTGAGAGTTCTTGGAGAACGGGAGAAGTCCCAGCAGATTGGAGGAGGGCGAATGTGGTCCCTATCTTCAAGAAGGGAAAAAAGAATGACCCAAACAATTACCGTCCGGTCAGCCTCACATCGATACCAGGCAAGATTCTGGAAAAGATCATCAAGGAAGTGGTCTGCGAACACTTAGAAACAAATGCGGTCATTGCTAATAGTCAACACGGATTTACCAAAAACAAGTTATGCCAGACTAATCTGATCTCTTTTTTCGATAGAGTTACGAGTTGGGTCGATACAGGGAATGCTGTGGATGTAGCCTACCTGGATTTCAGTAAGGCCTTCGACAAAGTCCCCCACGACCTTCTGGCAAATAAACTAGTAAAATGTGGGCTAGACAAAACTACGGTTAGGTGGATCTGTAATTGGCTAAGCGAACGAACCCAAAGGGTGCTCACCAATGCGTCATCTTCATCATGGAAAGAAGTGACAAGTGGAGTGCCGCAGGGCTCCGTCCTGGGCCCGGTTCTGTTCAACATCTTTATTAACGACTTAGACGAAGGGTTAGAAGGCACGATCATCAAGTTTGCAGACGACACAAAACTGGGAGGGATAGCTAACACTCCAGAAGACAGGAGCAGAATTCAAAACGATCTTGACAGACTAGAGAGATGGGCCAAAACTAACAAAATGAAGTTCAACAGGGACAAATGCAAGATACTTCATTTCGGCAGAAAAAATGGAAATCAAAGATACAGAATGGGGGACACCTGGCTTGACAGCAGTGTGTGCGAAAAAGACCTTGGAGTCGTCGTGGACAACAAGTTAAACATGAGCCAACAATGTGATGCAGCAGCTAAAAAAGCCAACGGGATTCTGGCCTGCATCAAAAGGGGAATAGCGTCTAGATCCAGGGAAGTCCTGCTCCCCCTCTATTCTGCCTTGGTCAGACCACACCTGGAATACTGCGTCCAATTCTGGGCACCACAGTTGAAGGGAGATGTTGACAAGCTGGAAAGAGGAGGGCGACTAAAATGATTAAGGGTCTGGAGAACAAGCCCTATGAGGAGCGGCTTAAAGAGCTTGGCATGTTTAGCCTGCAGAAGAGAAGGCTGAGAGGAGACATGATAGCCATGTACAAATACGTGAAGGGAAGTCATAGGGAGGAGGGAACAAGCTTGTTTTCTGCTGCCCTGCAGACTAGGACACGGAACAATGGCTTCAAAGTACAGGAAAGGAGATTCCACCTGAACATCAGGAAGAACTTCCTCACTGTGAGGGCTGTTCGACAGTGGAACTCTCTCCCCCGGGCTGTGGTGGAGGCTCCTTCCTTGGAGGCTTTTAAGCAGAGGCTGGATGGCCATCTGTCGGGGGTGCTTTGAATGCGATTTCCTGCTTCTTGGCAGGGGGTTGGACTGGATGGCCCATGAGGTCTCTTCCAACTCTACTATTCTATGATTCTATGATTAATCCATAATAAACATTTAAAAAACAAAACAAAACAAAACACCATACACACATTACTTTTTTAAAAGCAAATATACCAATCAATATGTAAATCCTCATGTCATATAACAAATATTTATTTCAGAAATTCTAAAATATTGCATTTTACCTACATTCAATATTTCCATTTTCTGAGTCAAATGTCCTCAGTAGTGTTTTCTTCTCTTAAATTCATGGCAAGTGTTCTCAAGCAGTTTGGGCCAAAGTATTCCAAAGAGTGACATTTGGCCCTAACCAGGGGACAGGGAATAAAAGTATCATTTTCTTCAAACAACTAAGTGGCACAATTGTTATTAACTAAGTGTTATAAAGAGTTCTTCTAACAGGTAACCTCACACCTTGTGTATACACAGGACTAAAGGTCATTCCTACTGGGACAAATCCCACTTCTCAGTCTACCACCGGACTGGAGTCACATGTCAGTCAGCTGAGGATTTTAGCAGGCTTTCGCAATTTTTATCTGTTCAGAACTAAGCTATGGAATGGATGAAAATCTTCATTTATGTCATACCTGCATGCACAAACAAATAATTTTGTGATATGATCATAAGCAATGAATGGATATTGTGAAAATCTTCTGAACAATTGTGCTGAAATTCAACCAGAAACATACAATTACATATATTTATGCCTAATTTGACTTGCCTGTTAGGGGTATGGGTTTGTGTACATATATGTGCATTTAAATCCTGCTGACCTAAGGAAACATCATGAATTTCATAGGTTTTTCTTAGGCAAAAAATGCTCAGAGGTTGTTTTGTCAGCTCCTTCTTCTAAAATATAACCTACAGCACATGGTATCCATTGGTGGTTTCCCATTCAAAAACTAACTGGGTGGCAGTTTCTGGAAACAATATGATATACTTTCTGTGAGAGAGAGTGAGTGATTGGCTCTATACTGAATTGTTTTAGATCCCTCAATTGTTAATCATCTCAAAATAAATCCCACTGGTTCAAATCAGACTTACACATAAGTAGGTTGGTATAGGACTGCAGTCTTAAGCAGTAATAAATCACTGTTCTCTATAGAATGGGCAGACAACTACATCGTTATAAAACTGGTTTATTTCTTAAAAATAAATACAAAAATATAAATATAAAACATTGGCAGATAGAATCTGATGAAATGAAGTTGCACAAAGTTTTTTTGTTCTTGTTTTTTTTCTTATGTTTTTTTTTTAAACCAGCTGCATATCACATTAACACCACGTGTACATTTTCAGGGATTTTTTTAATGTACAGAATAAGGACATATTATTTTTGATTTTCACCTTTGGGGCCAAAACTCCAAAAGAAGTGCACAGAAATTCTGTGCAAGCATCTGGTATTTTTAAGAAATATATTCCTTTTTCCCAGAAACTGCTCAAACAGAACATTTTGTATTAAAGCTACTGTGAAAATTATTGAAAAAATATTGAAAAAATCTGGTGGGCTGAGAGCATTGAGCTCTTCTACAGAGGACTTTTTATTTTAATTTAAAAAAGGAGGGGGAGAAAGAATGGTAGAAGTGTTCTTTTATAAATCAGTTTAATAAACTGTGTGTATATATAGCAGTTTCTGAGAAAGAAACACATTTTTTAAAAGATGTGGGTGTGTATGTGGATCGTGCATACAGGACCATTTGAGTCTTTTAAAAAAAGCCTGCACTTGCAAGTGTAGAACATGTATTTAACAGAAGCAACTTGTATCTATGATTGCTTGAGAGATTCTATACCTGCTCAAACAGACTGTATTGTTTCTTTAATAAAATGGATGACACTGAATTTTGATAGCTTTGGCTTTCGGACAGGGGTTAAATTAACTGCTGTATATCTTCCATGTGACATTCTACAAGAGAAAATAAGGGACATTAATGAGCAAATTCCAAAAAAAAAAAATGAAGAGAGATAGAGAAAAAAAAAGCATTGTGCTGAGTGGCAGGAGAACATTCCTGAACATCAAATATTGTCACGTGGAGAAGGTGTCTTTAAAATTACTTCCTTTCAAATGAACAAAAATTGTATATCCTACTGCAAGTTAGGAAGTGTCTTTATCACTTTCGCCTCCACCATACATCTCAGCAAGCTTATTAAATCGAGGGCCCCATTCCTTGAGGTAATCATAGTTTTGGTCTCCTTCAGTAGTGCCAGACTCTAAAGAACTCAAGGATTCAGCTATGGAATCATTTCCTTCATAGGCATAGGTTGCCAGGGAGTCGTACGGTGGTGCAGTGGGGTCATTATCATGCTCTTTTAACCTTTGGTTAATGAAATCTCTGACATCTGTATTATCTGGTGCAGAAGGAGTCCTCCGTGGTATAAATAATGTTTCTGGTATAATATCTCGACGGAGCTTTTTATCTTCAATAGCTGCAGGATTCCTCAGGGTGCCAATATCAAAAGCCTGTGTATCTTCTTCTCCACCACCTTCATCATTATAACTCACAATGTTGTCTCTGATGTCCTCCTTAGACAGGATCAGAGGCTCTTTCTTTCGCTGTCTCTTTAGAGCAGCAAATAACACCACTATGACTTGAGGGGGAAGGAAAAGAAAGAACAAGATTAGCTGAAAATCACATCTTACACCCAAATACCCTTGGTTATTCTGTGAATTTCTACTTTTGTGCAATATTTCAGTTGTTTCTGTTTGGCACTGTATGTTTATAAATATGACTTGCTATCTACTAGTCTTGACTATATATGATGAATAAACCATACTTACGTGTGTGTAAATATTTATAGCAACTTACAAAGAGGTAGGGGGAAGCATGACCTTTGACAGGTAGAGTTAATTGAAAGTACAGTAGAGTTTCACTTATCCAACACTCGCTTATCCAACGTTCTGGATTATCCAACGCATTTTTGTAGTCAATGTTTTCAATACATCGTGATATTTTCATGCTAAATTCGTAAATACAGTAATTACTACATAGCATTACTGCGTATTGAGCTACTTTTTCTGTCAAATTTGTTGTTAAACATTATGTTTTAGTGCTTAATTTGTAAAATCATAACTTAATTGGATGTGTAATAGGCTTTTCCTTAATCCCTCCTTATTATCTAACATATTCACTTATCCAACGTTCTGCTGGCCCATTTATGTTGAATAAGTGAGACTCTACTGTACATAAAAATTATCTAACTAAGGGCTATTTAAACTTTTCCACTCAGAACGCTTTTTGGCCCAATACATTTTTACGTGACCCCGGGCATATAGGTATATAAAATAGGTATAAAAACCAAATGTTTACTGAAAATAAAGCAGCATTTGAAAGGCTTACTAAACATGCTGATTTTCCTTTTTATGAAGTACAGCTGAAGCATCCCCTGCAGAGTTCACTGTAAATGCTGCACAACATATTTGTGTAAATGTCTAAAAAGCCACTAGGTGACATTTATATTAAAAAAAAATCTTAATCCCAACATAGACCTAAAGGGACTGTATTTGGGATCAGGGCCCACAGTTTAAGAAACAATAATCTAGCTGACATAAATCTTGGTTGCCTTCCTGATGGTGACTTATATAAATGTAAATATAGTTTATGAATTCATCGGAGCACAAAGGCCTATTCACTTTATTCACTTGTCTCTCTCTATTTTGCAACCATCAGGATTGGAAAAGGAACTGCACAGCTGTTTGTTACTGTTGGTAAGGGAGATCCAGCTCTTCTGAACTCTCAAGGCACTTCTGCATAGCCATATAACCTAGAATATCAAGGCAGAAAATCCCACAATATCTGCTTTGAACTGTGTTATCTGAATCCATACTGCCATATATTCCAGTTGAAAGCAGATAATGTGGAATTTTATTCAGCTGTGTGGAAGGGGCCTCAGGGGAAGGGAAAAATAGCCACAATTCATTTGATTTGCACTCCAGCCTCCAAGACCAAGCTGCCATGTTCTGAATTCTTAAAGATTTCTATGCTTTTAAATTGACATTTTATATATTTTAATTCTATAGATTCAATAAGATTGAAGACTGTGAAAGCCACCCACTGTATGGGTATCTGCCCCCTTTCAGTAGACTAAATCAAGAAAAGTTTCATGAGAACCACAACTCCTCTAAATGTTCCTCCAGCAACAGCAAGAATATCTCTGTTGGCAGCAAAATCAGGCAATTCCAACAAGGGTGTTCCTCCAGGGGCAAACAAAGAATGGGCAACTTGGAAGTCCCTTAACAGACTCAGAAATGGAGTGGGTAGATCAAAAGACAATCTGGCAAAGTGGCACTACTTAGAAGAATCCTCTAGCTTGTGCGACTGTAAAGCAAAACAAACAACTCAGCATTAATATTCTTGCTCACACTGCCCTGCACAGAGGAAGAACTGTTTATAGCTACAAATAATGCAGTCGCTGTTGCACATTTTGGGTCTAAAAGTATTTAGCTGCTTGTGATCCCTTTTTTCGATCAGTTCTAAACATATTTATTATACAACTTTTTTGGCACAAAATAAATAAATAATTCTATAGGTGGTTTATTATCATTTTAATCTCCATCTTTTCATATGACTATAGCTATACAGTCAACCCTCTGCATCCACGGCCTTTGAATCCACAGATTTCACCACCCTCTGCTTGATAAAATTACAAAACAAATTTCCCAAAATTTAACTTGTATTTTGCCATTTTATATAAAGGGTGCCATTTTGCAATGCCTTTGCATTAAATGGACTTGATAATCCATGGAACTTGAAATCCACAAGGTGTTTTGGAACCAAAACATAGTCAATACCAATGAACCACTGTCTGTGGCTTCACGTGCACTTCTTTTTTATTCTGCAGGCCATCTTGAGTCCCATTTTTGGGGAAAAGGTGAGACATGAATAAAGTGAATTATCAATTGAATTGCCTTCCTATTCATTCATTCTTCATCAGTAAGCAATAAGGGCATGCCAATCTTAGGGCATGAGAGCTCTTAGGTGAAAGGTAGATGTGGGCCTGTGAGCATAACTTTATAATGATGTTGGATCTCAACCACCATGTAGTTAACCTTTTTTCCAAGTATTACACTGAAGCTCACAGTGTATTAAAATAATTCCCAATTTCTGTTACAACAAAGGCAAACCATGTCTCAACATCGAAGTTCTTTTCATCTGACCTATGAATTATTGATTTGATTAATCATTTTTAAACTTTTAAATGCACGAAAATTAGTTTCTATCACCATGTTTTGTGGCAGAGAATTCTGTAATGCATGGTGTTAAAGCATTTTCTTTTATCTGTGTCAAGCCTGCTGCAAATACACTCTAATTAAAACAACCCAACACTCTTGAATTATTTTTAAAATAAAGAAATAAAATAAAGCTATACATTGATGCAACAGTTAACTAATGCTACCTTTGTTCTTTTGCTTCAAAAAGTACTCATTAATATCATTTCAAATTTTGGCAGCTGCCTCTTGACACCTCTACTCTTATATAGTTTCCCACGTATCTACGTGCTGAGGAGCAAACAATGCCTCATTTGAGGAATGAAGTGACAGCAAAGCTAATTGGAAACTTCAGTAAAAATACATTTAATTGACCCCAATACTCTTATTATGGGAGACACTGTTATAAATTATTTACTCATTTGTGTTATATACTGTGAAATAAAGGTACTTTCAAGGAAAATAAATCATAATTTAGGCTGAAACGCCCAGGCAGAATATGTTTATGGAACTAGGTGAAGGCTTTTTCTTTTTCCAAAAGTAGACGTCAAATTGAGAGAGAAAAAGAGAGATTGTAACAGGGGAGAGAAAAAGCCACTCACCTGTGTTATTTCACAACAAGCACACTCAAATCACACATTTCATCCTAAGGCATTTTCTCTGCTATGGCAGGTTATATATTCTTTTTATGGCATGTTGTTTCATACAAATAGTTCCCCTTGTGAAAATGAGATGGTAAAGCTGTCTTGTGCGAAATAAGGGTACAAATTCATATTGGGATTTTGAAGGACTGGTAATAGTATGTGGGGATCTCCAGTAAAATAGGGTTATGTCTTTTTAACTTGGGTCATTTTTTAAGGAGTGGCTTGGAGGCCTGGGAGGCTTTAATAGGATTGACCTAAAATTAGCATGACATTCCTGAAAGCTGGGATGAGGGATGGAGAGATAGAGATAAAACGTTAATTTCTTTGATGACAGAGCCCATCATCCCTTCAGGGGGTTTAGAGCAGCAGCGTAAAACCTGAAATATGCTAAAATTGTGTTACTGAATCCAGGCAGGTGATTCACTACCATAATAATGCCATATAATCCAGTTTAAATGACAAGCAGCATTTAGGCTTGATTACCTAAAAAGCATTCAGCTTACTGCAGGCTGTAATAAGCACATAAGGAGCCATGTTTGTAAAAAAAAAAAAAAAAGAGTTCAAAATGTAGCCTAACATTTTCCTGTTAGCAAGTGACCACCCTCCTGTAACTTACCCAGCAGAATAATGATGCAGAGCAAAATGGCAATGAGTGCTCCTGTGCTGAGGCCGGCTGGAAGGAGCAGCGCTTCAGCATTACAGGACTGCATGTTCCCTCGGCTGTCGCAGGCACATACTCTGATGGTGAGTGTCCCAGTGCTACTTTGGATGGGGTAGTCATTGTCAGATATGACCACTGGCAGCAGATAAGTACTTATTTCATGACGGCTAAAGCCATTTCTTCTTGTCAAAATCCGGGCAGTATTATCTATATCAGTAAGGCACAAAGTATAAAATTGCAATCCATTAATCAAATCAAAGATTTGAAACTCCAGTATTAATTTCTCTCTATAAAAGTCCAAATACATTTGTATGTACTGGTATGTTTATAATAATAATAATAATAATAATAATAATAATAATAATAATAATAATAATAATAATAATAAAACTTTATTTTTATACCCCGCCCCATCTCCCCGAAGGGACTCGGGGCGGCTTACATGGGGCCTTGCCCAATACAACAATATAATAACAACAACAAAACAATAAAACAAATATCCCAACAATAAAAACATCAACATCAATGTTTATGTATGTATGTATGTATGTATGTATGTATGTATGTATGTATGTATGTATATTTGATCCACAAAGGCTCTTACACCACTTGATTTTATTTATTTACCATATTTATATCCTGCTTGATGGATCTGAACCAAACCTGGCACACGTATTGATCATGACCAAGATAAAATACTGGTGGGATTTGGGGAGGATTGAAAGAGGATAATGAGAGTTGTAATCCACCAACATCCAGAGGGTCGTAAGAATCCCATCAATGATACATCTGGACCAAAATGGGTACACAAGCCCACCATGGCCAATTTAAGATATTGGTGGATTTGGGGATTATTGACAGAGGATAATGGGAGTTATAAACCACCCTCATCCAGAGAGCTGTGTTAATACCACCAATATTAGATTTGATCAAACACAACACCTATCCACGATGACCAACTTATATTACTGTCAGGATTTGAGAGGAATGGCAGATGATGATGGGAATTGTATGCAACCCACATCATGATAGCCATGTCAATCCCACCAATGATGGATCTGGACCAAACTTGGTATACATGCCCTTCATGACCCAACTGCAAATACTGGTGGGCCTTGGGACAGTGTAGAGATGATGGCCATTGCAGTCCACCACATCCAGAAAGCCACATGATTCCAACCTACTGTTAAAGGAGCTCCACTGGCTGCCATTTATTTTCCGAGCCCAATTCAAGGTGCAGGTCATTACCTACAAAGCCCTTAACAGTTTGGGACCCATCTACCTTCGAGACCGCATTTCCCCCTATGAACCCACACGATCTCTTCGCTCGTCGGGGGAGGCCCTCCTCTCGCTTCCACCACCCTCGCAGTCGCGGTTGGTGGGGACGAGAGAGAGGGCCTTCTCCATTGTGGCCCCCCAGCTTTGGAACTCGCTCTCCAGGGAGATTAGGCAGGCCCCCACCCTCCTTTCCTTTCGGAAGAGCCTGAAAACCTGGCTCTTCCAGAAGGTCTTTGATGATTGATCCTTGTAGGATCGACTTACTTGCCTACTAAGCAATAGACCCTCATGTATGCCTTCTCAGGATTACACTTAGCACTTTAATGACTATGCCAGCTGTGTAATTACCCCTCCCTGATGACTTGACATTTTTTCTGCACCTTGGCCCAGATCTTTGGATCCAACTCATGATTTTAACATTTTATTTTGTATATTGACCTTTTATGACTGTTTTTATCGATGCTGATGTTTTATTGTTGGTTGATTTGCTTGTTTTTGTTTTGATTTTGCGCTGTTGTGTCCGGGCATGGCCCCATGTAAGCTGCCCCAAGTCCCTTCGGGGAGATGGGGCGGGGTATAAGAATAAAGTTATTATTATTATATTATTATTAGGGTGCAGCTCTCCTCCAAGCCAGTCAAATGGCTTAGCCTACTTACCAGAATGCATCCTTATCCTTTTCCTAGGCAGCTGGGGAATTATTCGAATTGCAGCCCAATAAGAAGGATGAGCCATTTGAATGGTTGGGAGAACAGCCACAAGTTGCAGCCAGACAGAACCAAATTCAAGAGGGCAGTTGGGCCACTAGAGGCTGGCCATGGAGACCTTTATCACCAGGGTGTGATCAATCTAGGCATACCAGCTGAAGCTAACAGTAAACACTCCTAACCATCACATCAACTTGGGCTGACATTTGGCGAGATGGGCACAGGCGCACTCTCAAGCTGTGTTCCAGGGGGAGTGCATATTCATCCAGAACTAGTTGACACACCCCCATCCTTAAAATAGGAGCCTTAATTATAAGCACTGCTGCTTTGTCTAGATTCAGTTCCATTTTTCCCCCCTCAACCACCCATTACCTCCTTCAGACATTCATTCAGAGGAGACACACTATACTTAGCTAGATCTATTTTGGAAGGCATGGAGAAATATGTTTGGGTGTCATCCGAATACTGATAGCACCCTGACCCATGCCTCCAGATGATCTCTCCCAGTATTTCATGTAAATGTTAAAAAGCATTGGGGATAGAATTGCTGATTGGAAAAGAAATGGTTATGTGGATTTTATCCATTCAAAATGCAGTCTACAATAGATCCCCCCCAGACGTGTTCAGTAATTCAACAGACCAGGGAAAATATCCCTTCTAATTTCATCTTATCTCTTACTGCAGAGTTTTCTAATTGGTATGTTGTATCTACGCTGTAAAATTAATGCATTCTCACAGCACTTTAACTTGCCATGTTTCAATGCAATTGAATCATGGGAGTTGTACTGTCTTGTACACAGTCTTTAACTTTCTGTGCCAAAGAGTGCTGGTGCCTCATCAGATTACAAATGCCAGGATTGCAAAGCACAGAGCCATGACATCTGAAGTGATGCCAGACTTCATTAATTCTACTGTGTAGATGCACCTTAGCTATGCTTTCAAGATTTCCTGCTGACTTTTTGAATCCAGTTGTCCAGCTACCCCCACACTAGCTACAGAAATATGCCTACAGGATTAAGAATTTCACATCCTGAGCAGTCAATGCATTATACCTTCATTATCCTGGACGGTGAAGTTGGGATTAACAGCAGCTAAACTGAAGAAAAACTTTTGTCCTCCAAGGGGATCATCCTTATCAACTGCACTTATAGTTTGTATTAGCTGTAGGGAGAAAAAAAGCTCACATTTATGACATGGTTGTCTTCTTTGTATGTGATCTTAAAGGATATTTACAAAACATTTCATTTTGGGTGTGCTTGGTTGCATACACCATTATACCAAACATTATCCCCACTAAACAACACAAGGAAAAATGGAAATATTATACAATTTACTTGATTATCATTGACATTTGGGCATGGGAGGTATGCAGACATGTGTTATAAATGATGGTGAAGGGTATTTTTATATCAGGCCAAAGTTCAGACCTGGATTCTGTTTGGTTCATGATCCTTGGAACCAGTTCATGCCTCACTCATGTATTTTAAGGCATCTCTCCTGCTCTGTTAAAAAAAGGACTCTTTTGTTCCCGTCTTCAATGTGTGAAAAAGGAGATTTGTGCACACAGCAATACACACATACCTATTATATCTTTCAATATGGTAAGTACCTATTATATCTCTCAAGACACTAAAAACGTGCTTGCTGCCAAGACCTCTGTTGGTGTTCACACATATCTATTCAAGTACAACACAAAACAGGGTTTCAATTCAGGAATTGGCAAAGTGTGCCCCATCACACAGCTCCTAGGGTCTCCAGGGATAAAAGAATGGCATAAAAGAAGGGGTGTTTGTGGACGTTCTGGGTTAAAATATGTTTCATGCTTCTTTCTGCTCTTTTTGAAATTCATGCTACATTCATTTTTACACCAGCAGTGGCATAAGCACTTTCAATACACTGCTGAATATCAGTCACAATCATCTCATTCTTACTTCTGAAAGGGGTGGAAATGTTATGTCTTACAGACATGAGTGTTTTATGGTGGATAAGAATGCTTAATGTGGTGGTGGGCAAGGAATCTTGTATTTTGATGTTGGTTTCTATTGGTTGATGTCAGTTGCAGGAACTATAGCGATGGTATGATTCTCATTAAGTTTTTTTTTTTTTGGAGGGCAGGAAATGCAGTGAGTCAACCCATGATTTAGGTTTCATGTATAACAATTCAGTTCAACAACAACAACAACAACAACAACAACAATAATAATACAAAGACTCTGGCACAAGCCAGTCAAGGTGGTCCCAGTGGTGATTGGCACACTGGGTGCAGTGCCAAAAGGCCTTGGCCTGCACTTAAACACAATCGGCGCTGACAAAATTACCATCTGCCAGCTGCAGAAGGCCACCTTACTGGGATCTGCTCGTATTATTCGCTGATACATCACACAGTCCTAGACACATGGGAAGTGTCCGACGTGTGATCCAATTCAACAGCCAGCAGAGTGTCTCATCTGAAAATACATCACACAGTCCTAGACACTTGGGAAGTGTTCGACTTGTGATTTTGTGATACGAAATCCAGCATGTCTATCTTGTTTGCTGTGTCATACAATAAAATAATAATAATAATAATAATAATAATAATAATAATAATAATAATAATAATAATTAATATACTGCCCTCTCCTCAGGAGGACTCAGGGCTGTTTCCAACATAGCAAAGAAACCATACAGCGGGGTCAAATATAATGACCAGGTCTCATGAATTCTTCTTTCTTCTGGCCTGACTTCCTACAAAAAAAGATTTGAAGCTTCTGCTTCACTGGGTTGCCTTCAACAACTTATTCTTCTTCACTTTTACCCTATTTTTACTCGTTGGCTAAATTTCGACACAGTACATGCACATAATGCTGAGCCAAATTCCAAACTATTTCAATGCGAGGGAGGAGGCTAAGAGCATTTTTTGTCTATGCACTGACTTAGGAGAAGATAGATGCAGACAGAACCAACTTAACTGTGTCTGCAAACCTTGTCTTGTTTAGTTATTTTATTTTTAAAAATAATTTTCCAATATGCAAAGCTGAAGCCCTTCTTGTGAACAGGTTCCTAATAAAATGAAGAGATCCTTGCTTTGAAATGATGACTACATTTTGTTTTACACCTGCATACTGTTGTGACATAAGCCACAGCCGTCTGTAACACAAAATGTAGTACAGGAGTTGGATCAAAGTTATCCAAATAAATGCCATTTGCCAAACCTTTCCTCCATATTAGAAAGAATGCAAGTTGACTAATAAATTGGCTCATACACTCAGTCAGGAGGCATCATCCCAAGCCTTTACTCTAGCCCCTTGTCTGGCACATAGCAATATGTCAGAAGAAAGTTCATTCATAAGACTGTCATCTGGGATTGCTTTTGAAGAGTTTAGTTTGGCTTTTTTTGCTTGCTTTCTGCACTAGTGCCAATGGAGAGTTTATCTTCTGTCTTCATTGGGACCTGTATCTTATATTGAGGCCTATACTTTACTCTTTCTACATTACAGCTCAGAGAATTCAAACACATATTAATGCTTTAAATAGCAGTAGTGTTTACAGATTAAAAATATTAAAGCATATCCACAATTCATCTCCCGCACATACTTTGTTAAATACTATATATTACTGATATTTAAATAGAAACACTATTTCCTGTCTTTAAATAAAGGTCATCTCTAACATTTGAACAGGAAGTGCTTCATAAGAAATCATATAAGCCTCCTAAATTACTTCCCTCTACCTGCATAAAACACTGTATCAATGTGATAATCTGCACTGGAGCATTTGTTATGTCCATAGGGAATCCAGTATAGAAGTGACAGTTCTTACAATATATAGTCTGGCAAATCGCCCTGATTCATTTAACCCTGAACAAATACTGAGTGTGAAAATAATTAATGCATGCATATGTATGCCAAAGAGAGATATCTTTGCTGTGACAGTTTGACAAAACAAGTGCAGTAATTTTGAGGTATAAAAAAGTAATCACAATACAAGCTCTTATACTGCAATTTAATGTGGAAATGATGGGAAAGTGTGTTGTTTAGAGTCTTATCTCCCCTTACCAATCTGAAATAGTAGGTAAATTAACTCGCAATGGTGTTTCCTTGCAAGTTATAGGCTGGTGAATCATGTTGTCTGGCTTTAGGACAATACAGTAGAGTCTCGCTTATCCAACATAAACAGGCCAGCAAAACGTTGGATAAACGAAAATGTTGGATAATAAGGAGGGATTAAGGAAAAGCCTATTAAATGTCAAATTACATTATGATTTTACAAATTAAGCATCAAAACATCATGTTTTACAACAAATCAACAGAAAAAGCAGTTCAATACACAGTAAGGTTATGTAGTACAGTAGAGTCTCACTTATCCAAGCTAAACGGGCTGGCAGAACCTTGGATAAGCGAATATCTTGGATAATAAGGAGAGATTAAGGAAAAGCCTATTAAACATCAAATTAGGTTATGATTTTACAAATTAAGCACCAAAACATCATGATATACAACAAATTTGACAGAAAAAGTAGTTCAATACACAGTAATGTTATGTTGTATTTACTGTATTTACGAATTTAGTACCAAAATATCATGATATATTGAAAACATTGACTGCAAAAATGGCTTGGATAAACCAGAAATTTGGATAAGCGAGACTTGGATAAGTGAGACTCTACTGTAATTACGGTATTTACTAATTTAGCACCAAAACATTGCAATGCATTGAAAACATTACTACAAAAACATTGACTCCTAAAAAAAATACTACAAATAAAGATGGGCAAGAGGCAGACTGCACTGGATAATACAGAATGTTGGATGACCAAAGGTTGGATAAGCGAGACTCTACTGTACAATGTAAAGATGATCACAACACAACCAGTGTGAGGTGCAATATTCGGAATATTTGATTGAGATTTGGGAAATACAAATTCTACTCCATACTGAACATAAAACTCATCGAGTTACCTAAAAACATACACTGTTTTTTGGTCTAACCTTCCTCACAGGATTTTAATGAGGACAAAGGGATGAGGAGAAGGAGAAAGGTGGAATACAAATGTCATGATTTTAATCATATGCCATTGACCTGGTGCCAATATGTAATGGGACAATGCTTCCTGCATTCTTCCTACTATTATATTTGCATGCTAAGAGAGAGAGGGGGCCACTGACAATCATCACTGTTTATAGGAAATGCATTGCAGTAGCAAGAAAGGTTCATCTGACTTCTGAGTCAAAAATTCTGTTCAAAATGTTAAAGCTCCAAGAAGACGTTGCACTCTGATTTTCTCTGCTTTGATTGAAGATGGAAGAATATTCTGACTGCTAATTATTCCAAAACCTTTAAAATTGTACTCCTGTAATAGCTTCCTCTCCCTTGCAACACACTCAGGAAAACATGATTGGAGCTTTTCTCTCTCCTGTCTTGTCAACTGCTCAGAAACGTCTCCTCAAAGTTGTTGTTTTTTTCTCTCCCATAATTTCCATCTTCTCCAATCAACAGGAAAACAATATGGGATAAATGTTTATTTTGGACTGAAAAATAACAAGGGAGGGAAACAGTTAAACTATTCCCCCTTCCAATCTGAAGTTTCCAAGACTGTTTGTGTCCTCAGAGACACAACTGGGAGTTTCATCAAGCTCTAATGGCTGATACTTTCCTTCTCTTGATGGCAAAGTCATTTCACACTGATCAAAGGACAGTTCAAAGCATCTCTTGGAGAGGAAAGCAAAACAAATGCTTGCCCTTCTGATATGAGCAACTTTTATACTTTTGTGTGATTTGCCTACAGAAAGTCTTTTGAGATAAATTGGCATTTGCATAAAAATGGAATGCTGACAGTGATGTTTTAGAACACCAGCCATGTCAACTCAAACCACAATTGAGTTCTGTACTGAAGGATGATTTGGGGAGGGGGGGGGCTCACATTTGATTACAAATGACGGTTTATAACATATAGTGTTTTCCTCTACTGAATGCAATTAAGGGATTGTTTTTTCTAAGATGGACACAGTGGCGAAAACAACCAAACAGAAACAGCAGGGGTGAGGGACTTAGAAGTTTTAAAAGCACAATGCCCTTTTTGTGGATCCTACAAGAAAGCCATTTTGCAATTCACATGTTTACGTAGCTGCAAAGTGTTACTGTAGATCTGATTCACTGGGATCTGATTCACTGGCAGCCATTTTCTCCCTTTTCATGTTCCATTTCCCAGGCTGCTCCCACATAAGCAATCTTTCACTCTTCAGGAATAGATGCATGATTGTGCCAATGAATGACTTGGTGCCTGTTCCCATAACCAAACCAAAGAGCTTTAAGCATTTACATAAATGACTTACTTGGCCTGCTCTTGCATTTTCACACACAAAAGTGTCATAGAACACTGCAAACTGTGGTGCATTGTCATTCACATCCAATATTCGGACATAAACAGAAACACGAGTCATCTCTTTGGGATTGTCTGTCAAAGCAGAAGAAAACCCAACCACTTTCATTTAAAAATGATTCTCTTCTTGAGCACAAATAAACACACTGTATGTTTTAAAGCTCATTTAAGATAACCAAATTCAATCAGCTATATAAAAAACATTGATATTACAGCCAATGCAGAATTACAATGAACTATAATAGGAGGTTCCTTTGATACAGGATTTTGTAGGAAAGCTTAAGTCTCAGTCTTAGAACTGCTTGGAACTACTTTGTGGTGAAAGCATGAGTCTCAGTATTGAATCACTGGGAAGTTTTCATTAACATGATAACATCCTTTCCCATCCCAACCAGGCTTGGCTGCTCCATCTGACTTTAGATGAGATCCTCAAGTAATAACAGTAAGGATATTTTTCTGCAACAGTATATTCCTATTGTGATCCCTGTTGTAATAAAAAATATAGTGGGATGGAATTGTTTAATTATCTGAATTAAAAGAATCTAGATCTGGTTGACTGATATGACTTAATGTAGCTGCCTGCATGTTCAGAGTCGTCTTGAAGGAATGGCTACCATGATGAGGTTGGATGCTTCAACACTGACCAATATGTACATGTCTGCACCAAGGTGATTGTTCCAGTGTAAATTTGCTCTTTGAGTACTAGTGGATTCGACACAAGCTGAATCTGGTGCCACTGTCAAGATGTCTTGGGACATCTGTCCTAGTGAGCTGTCACCTTTTTCATGTCACTACACCAGTTTTAACAAGCCATGGAACTTTATCTTTGTTCTTGGCCTCCATGGACACATTTTCTGATGTCAGAATGGGACAACCACATGACCAGTAAGTAGAAGAATCAATCTGAAGGATGCATGCAAAGGATGATGGCACTAGTGTCCAGGGTTGATAGTAAATTGGGCTGAATTGAATCCAGTCTTGCAGTCCAGACTGCCTTAAAGGCTGAGAATACTCCAGTTTCCAGCAAATTCCAGAGTATCCTTTGACTTTGCTTAAAGTGGAGCAAAGTTCTAGTGTAGAAATAGATCCCACAATATTCCCTGGAAGCTCCTGCACATAAGACTGACAGCAGTACATTTGTACTGAGTAAAGAATTTAGGGCCAGTGTAGACAAGTCTGACCACATTGATTTTGACTAAGGATGCAGTTCTTTGCATAATGCATTCTTTACTGAATACACAAGAATGGAGCAAACAAACACACCCTAAACTTTGGGCCTTGATAGATTAGATTTCCAAAAAGTTTGAATTGCATGGGTGGTCGGGTGTTATTTTAGAGACATTTTCAACCTTGTGTATGTGTGCATGGGTACAAAAGCATTCTGAATTACATTTGAAAACAAAAAAGGCAAGGGTTCGCTGACCTCCACCATAGTTTATGTAATTTTTTTTTCAAAATTAACAATAATACTCCAAATGGAGTAGATCAGTCTTTGTCCTTTCTTTCTGATGCATATGTGCCCAGACATAAGCCACTTTACTCAGTTGTTACTGCTGTGGACTTGACTTATTCTAAAGTGAAGAAGTGGTCTTTAGTGAATTTCAAGGAGCTGAGATCAGGGGTATGATAAGTGACTTATCTGATGTGATGTGATGTGATTGTACTTTACTTTAAATCAAAGCTGAAAGGTATCTGGATGGCAGCCACTGCTCTAAAAATATACTTGCATGTAGAGCCCACTACCACCCAGAAGGGCCCTGCATGATTGTTACAGACAGTGGTAAACCACTGGAAGCCAATGTCATGCCCTGACATGGGCACCAGACTGGGATCAAAACATCACCATGGATAATCACTGAGCAGATGAAATAGCCAGCCTCAAGCTTGCCGTGCCTACTTATAACCAGACTTAAAAGTCATGCATTGCTGGAGCTGAGCCAGTAGACTTCTCTCAAATGAATAGATGACCTGCCGCTAGTTTTAGTTATGATCCAGACACCCCCTGAAAGTTAGCCCTTCAAGCTAACTTCAAGCTAACCCCTTAAAGCTGAACTCTTGTAAGGAGAGGGATCTCGGAGAGTGAGCGGCCATCTAATCTCTCTATTTCTATTTCTATTTCTCTCTCTGCAATGTGCTTTCTTTTTTCACTAGATATCTTTCCTTCGGCTCTGATATCCCTTTTGACTTTTCAGTTTACCCTGTTCCCGAAGTAGAGACTGAGTTTGGCATAAATCATGTGAAAAGCAACCCTAAGATAAAGCTGACTAGAATGTCAGCTGACTCGTTACTTAACCCTGAAAGTGGGATATGGTCCTCCACTACCTCTGGAAGAACTAGTTTAAGGTTAGAGGAGGGAATGTAGTGAACACAAGCTTTGTTCTCCAAGCCAGTGAATGCCCAAAGGCTAAAGAGAAATATCTGGGGAAAAGGTGTACTCCCTCCTTCTACCCAATGATATATATATGACTCTGAGTTATGACTGTATTGTACTCTTTCCTTTTTCAAAATTTACTGTTAGAAGTATCATAAATTAAATAACAGTATAAAATCAATGTTCGTTGCATACCAATCATTTCAAATCCACTAAAGTGATTACGGTTTTATATTGTCTAGGAATTTGTGACCCAGTGACCACATTTTTATCTAAAGAGATTTTCTAGTTGATATCATTCTCTCATCTGTATAAGCATGATTACTTTGGTAATTATATTGATCACCCAGACTTCATAAAAACCATTCTGAAGGTGGTGGTGGGGATCTTTCATTTTCTGCAGATCACTATAGACAATTTTCTTGCTGCCATTAAATTAGTAATAATATCTAGGTATATGATGCCTCACTGAAGTACTGCATATAATAGGTTTGGGGAAATCTTATATCCCAAAATAGGCTCAGTATTATGGAGATTTTCTATTATAGCGCTACTAAAGTGAACAGGTACCTCTTGCACAATCCTGCCCATTCTGCTGGTCCCTTTGCTGAAAAGCTTGCCATTGCACCAACAGAAACTGTCAGAGCTTTACAAAGAAAGAATCAGGTGATTCCAGGGACAAACCATTTTCCTTATAACATCTATTCTGAATAACAACTTCCTTTCCAATAAATCATTCACTACAATCTTTTGCATAATAATCAATCTTTCAGAAGCCCTTGGAATTAGCCAGCTTCTAACAAGAAGCTAATACAATTTTACCCCAGATCCAGGTTTGAATTGGGAATGTTTGTTGTTTTTTAGATGGCTGCAATCCAACTACATGGATGGTCAGGTGATCATTGGCAGTTACACCAATTAGCATTTGGAAAAGAACTAAACAAAACTGTTGTTATATCTGATAATATGCATCCTTTCCCAAACCCAGAAATTCAGCTACTTTGACATACAATTCCCATTAACCTCAACTAGCATGCACTAGGGATGGTGATAGTTGCACACCAAAATATATAAAGGAACCCACATTGGGTAGAACTGGTTTATGCACATTCAACCCAGTAGGTATTCTGATTAAGGAGTCAGATCAGCAGCAGCCTGTTAGTAATAAACTTGTTCCATTTCCTGCTAGTCATAAGCCTGTTTTACTTGCTAGAGGAGGACAAGTAAAATCAAATAAATGTTACACTGCCAAGATTTCCCCCCCTCACACATGAGGAGTATAACAATAGAACCAAATGAACAATGGACTTACTGATCTCCGCTGCTATCACACTAAGATTGTGCCATTGTGATATTTCTCGGTCAAGCATTTTGGAAGTATAAATAGAACCATTTCCAGAATGTATGTTGAAGATCCTGTCAAGGTCAGTATGACGATCCAAGGAAAATCTAATGAATTAAACAAAATTTGTGTGATGACAACTCCACATATGGCATTTTATTCTATTTTTTATATCATAAAAAATTCTAACTCAAATACGTGTTACTTTTCTAGCAATACAGACACTTGGATGTACTCTCATCACAATATTTGGACTGACTGTTTCCTTTCCAGCACTGAGCACTGAGAAATCCATAATAGAAACTGTGAACTGTATTCTCTCATAATAATTCTTGAAGCTTCAATAAAGCTTTATATAGAATAACTTTCCAAATACTGCAATGCTTCCAGGTTCCAGCTGATCTCTATATGTGGTATAAGAACATTATGAAGAACAATGTAGCCTCAGGTAGGGATACATTCAACTGGAAACAAGGAAAGTTAATATTATTATTGAGTCTATTATTTCTTTGCTGAAACTGTGTTTAGTTTATTGAAGATACACAGCATGAATTAAATCTAGAGTTAGATATTGGAAGGATATTGGAAGGAACAGAAAATGCTAGTCATGTCTTACATGAGTCCTATTGATTTCACTGTATATTCTGTAGTTAGACCTACCACTATATTTGCCTTTTTTGAAATTGTAAAATTTTACTCATAATGGGGAAAGTAATAAAGAAACTACTGCACCTTCCACTGTGATATCCTGTTGGCTCTTCACATTTTTTGTTTATCATATGGATTATTGAAAATGTGTTCATACTGGCATTCTTTTTTTCTGTGTTCAAAATTAAAAAAAATATTCTTGTCCTTCTCTCAGTGCTAGTCTTCTTGTGACTACTCTCTTAATTTATTCAAGTCTACTCTCATGCTTCTAGATGAGTAGTTCTCAACCTGTCTGTCCCCAGATG
This sequence comes from Anolis carolinensis, assembly GCF_035594765.1. NCBI lineage: Eukaryota > Metazoa > Chordata > Lepidosauria > Squamata > Anolidae > Anolis > Anolis carolinensis. The sequence continues at coordinate 107,701,509 of NC_085844.1, forward strand.
TTTTGGCCTTCAACTCCCAGAAATCCTAATAGCTGGTAAACTGGCTGGGATTTCTGGGAGTTGTAGGCCAAAACACCTTGGTACCCACAGGTTGAGAACCACCGTTTTAGACTATAACCTTGTGAGAAGATCTGCTACTATTTTGTACTCTGCCTTATTATGTCATGGGCTTTTAAAACTCACAGTATCAACATTAACAACAGTAGTAAACAAAGCAATAATCAGCAGCAACATAATGTTAATATTTTTGTACAATACAACTGTGTACTTCTCAAGTCAGCATCTCAAGGTCCTTCTACACTGACAATGTAATGCATTTCAAAGATGACTCAAGGCTATGGTGGCCACAAGATGCATGTGAGCAATGTATCCTGTAGCTCACATCTAAGGACATACAACACATTTTTTAAAATCTCTAGAAGGTCCCAGTTCATTCAAATAATATGCTGCAGCAGATGTCAGTTCCAGGGCAAAATAGGCTCTGCAGAGTGTAGACACCCACAGAAATGCAGTAAAAAAATCCAGAATGGGGACTGTCAAAAACATCCCAAGGGCATATCTGAAGATCAGGGGGCTTATTATCTCCCTGGGAGGGGTAGCTGATTATTTTCACTCTTAATTATCACTCACCCCCCTTTTTTCACCCCATATGCCCCTAGAGTACTAAAGCACATCTCTGAACAAAATGAAAAATAAACCCTGCAAAGTGATGTGAGGCCACATTCCATTGTAAATGTATTCACCTTCCTGGCTTCAAACAGGTTCCAGGCATGATTTCTACAGCCAAGCAAGACTTTAAACCAGGCATGGGCAAACTTTTTTGCCTTGGGGCCACATTGCGGGTCTGGCCAGGAGGGAGGCGTGCCGAGCACATGCTGGATAAAAGAGAGCCAGGAAAGAGCAGGGCAGCAGTCACCCTCAGGTTGTTCTCCCAGCATAAGTACAGGGCTGCTCACTCCATCCTTATGCTGGGAGAAAGGCAAGACACGTGGCAACTGCCCCAATCCTCCTCCCCTGATGCTCAGGTTGTCCTCTAGGCATTATGGCAGGAGGAGGGTGAGACAGGCAAAAGCTGAGAGTGCTAAATTCAGGTTGTAGCAATTGAAATGAGCTGAGGAAGAAAGGGGAAAGTGGGAGATGAAGTGAAAAACTAAAACATCTTAGAACCACTTGATATAGTGGAACAACAGAGGATTAATCAGGATTTCCCCTGCCATATAGGGAGAGTTGGAGAAAATGTGCTTATCATGCTGCTGTCCCACTCCATTCACTGAATTTTATGAGAGCTTTCCATCACTTTATACTCCAGATGTAGTTCCTTCTTCTTTTTATCAGCCCATCTATTAAAGAGGAAGTGATGGAATAACTGCAATATTTCTAATGGCTTTCCTCCTGCATGACCTTATGTCTGGAAAAGCTGACAAATGGTATGGCTGAAATATTACAACAGAGGAAATCTGTTGCCCCTCCCAGCCTTCTCTCCCTTCTATGCCTAGAAATGGTGATGGTGATGATAGTATTATTGTAACTATTATTTCCAGCCATATTCCATTGGATTCCATAGCACTGAGCCACGACAGTTAAAGTTGTGTCAAACTGCATTAATTTCACCGAGATGTACCCATAACAAACTTCCTGCCATAACAGACTGGCATTTGCTCACTTTTCACTTCATTCAAGGAAATATATGTGACTTCAGAGGAGAACTTTTTTGCTTTCCAAGCTGTTAGAGCACTCACTTTCTAATAAGTGAGCCTCATGCAGAATTTCCAGTTGTCTGAAAACCATGGAGTTATAGTTCCACTCAGAAAGCTTTTCGTGTGCTTCCTTCCTGTACAAAATCAGTCAGCTGTGAAATGTGTCAATTTTGGTAAAGTACTCCTGACATCTTCTGCTGACATGGAAAATCTGTATGTATGCTTGTGTTTGAAAGGCTTATGGTAGAATAAATGTATATAATCATCATTGCAGAGAAGTTCTATTTAATCTCTGCTTTCCTTTATATATAAATAGTTGTGCTACATCAAGTGTCTTTTCACACTAAAAAAAAAGACAGCTCAGACAGAACTGCAATAAGCAACTCCTGTGCTTTAATAGACAAAAGGCAACTTTCGCTTCCCTCCAAGCTGAACCTAGATAAACGCAGTCATTTAACTTTATTAGCCTTATTATCTCTGTAGGGCAAAAAGGATTTAATTAGGAAGGTGTAATGTAACCCTGCTGCTCCTGCTTCAGACCCAGATAATATCACTGTATATTGAATAAATGGCAGACAGGACTGACTCTATTCTTTCAATATTATCAATACTTTTAGCTTATTCTTCACCTCCACTTCATTGCACAAAATACCAAGAAAACTAATTTGTATTCAGGTTTTTTTAGAAGTGTAGTGGAATTGATATCCATGTTTTGATTAGAGCTTTATGCAAATACTCTCTTCAAATTTTCCGCTACATTTGTGTATAGAGAAATCGTGAAGGTGGTATGTGAAGACATGAGAGTGGGTGTGTGTAGAAGTTGTGAACAATGTTCAATATCTCACTTACTCTACAAATTTGGAAGCTAAATAGTTTTTTTTTGTTGCGGGGTGGAATTTTCTGGGACACAGTGGGATCATTGTACCCTTTATCTAAAGCTACACTTGTTTTGTAGCAGTGCACCTTCATTCTTTTCTAAAGGTTATTCTTTTCTTCATTTTTGTTGAAATTTTCAGCTTTTCCTTTTCATGGATTCTGTATCCACAGATTCACCCACTCATGGTTTGAAAATATATAAAAATGTATTATTATTATTATTATTATTATTATTATTATTATTATTATTATTAAAAATAGAAACTCTTACCATTTTGTAGAAGGGAGTACCATTTAGTCTGAATGAAACGGGAGGTGAACAGCTATGGATTTTGATATCTACAGGGTGTCCTGGAACTAAACTCCATCAGATACCACCAATGGCCTACTCTATCTATTGCATTTATGTCAACCTGCATATAACAATGTGTCCTCCACAATGCCCCACATCTAGTGTTATTGCCTTTAATGCAGATGGTAATAATTTACTTCCTCACTTTCAGAGATATAGTTTTGAGGGTGGGTAGTGGATGGAGCTACAGATGTATCAGAAAACATTTATAAAAGATCTTTAATTTTTATTAAGAAGCTTAATATTTTTCTGCTTGATTTTCAAGTGGTTTAGAATTATTTTAAAATTATTTTAATTGATTTTTTTTTAGTTTATTGTGAAGTGATCAAGGTCCTGAGCATATTTTAGTTTCATTTCCATTCCCTCTTCTTACTCTTCAAGCCTGTGCCTTTTGCCTTAAACTGAAGTGCAAGAGGTCCTGGAAGTTCCCAACCATGAGAGAAATGAAAGACGGAATATTATGTCACACATTTTGGGGTCATCACATAAATAAATAAATCATTCCCTTCTGATAATTTCTCTTATATTTTCTTCTCCATTATGTATTTTGATTTTATTTTTTAAAAAATAACCGTGGTCAATATTTTATATCAGGTGCGTAATTGAGAATAATAATGAATCTTGCCATGTAGCTAATGCCTGGTAAAGTATACTTAATTTGGTAAATTCTCCTGGTTTGAATGTCCTCTACATTGCCATTTACATGTGCTGATTACTGACAAAATGGATTTCTATGTTCCAATTGCTAGCTGTATGGGCTTCATTTTTTCCATGCAGCTGATGTCATCTAAAATAGGTGGATAGGGAGTTAAATATGTATCCATAGTGTCACAAGTGTGACTATGTAATGATCATGAATACTGAACAGTTGCCTATATTAATTCATCTCTAACTGTTCTGTACGCATGATTGCTGTTTGTGACTCTATCGCAGGCATGGACAAATCCAGGTATGGGGGCTGGATGTGGCCCCTTAGGCTATTTTCTCAGGCCCTCCTCTTTCAGACCATCCTATCCTTCTTTCTTTCTCTCTTTCCTTCCCTGTCTCCCCCCTTCCCTTCCACCCTTTCCTACATCCTTCCTTCCCTCTTTCCTACCTCCTTCCCTCTCTCCTTCTTTTTCCTCCCTTCCTTCCTTCCTTCCTTCGTTCTATCCTTCCCTTACACCATTTCATCCTTTTTTCCTTCTCTCTCTCTCTTTTGTCTTTTCTTGCTTCTCCTTCCTTCCTCCTTCCCTCCCTCCCTTCCTTGCCTTCCTCTTTCTTCTTCCCTTCCTCCCTTCCTCCCTTTCATCCTTCCTTCCTTCCTTCCTTCTTTCCTTCTTTCCTCCCTCCCTCCCTCTTTCCTCCCTCCCTCCATTCCCTTCGACACTTTTACCCTTCCCTCTCTTCCTCTTTCTCCTTCCTTCCTTCCCTTTTGTCTTTCCTTCCTTCTCTCTTCCCTCCCTCCCTCCCTCCCTCCCTCCCCCTATTTCCTTCCACCCATCCACCCTACCTTCTCTTTTTCCTTCCTGGGGATATTTAGCTGGGAGAAGAGAAGGTAGAGAGCGAACATGAGAACCAAGTTGCAAGATTTTAAAGGATGTCCCATTGAGGAGGAAAGAGAGGGAAAACTGACTTTCTGCTGCTCTAGAGACCAAGACACAAGGGAGCAATGGATTCAAATGGCAGGGAAAGAGATTCAACTGAAAAGTTGAGAAATAATGTCTTGAAGAGTGGCATAGGCTGCCTAGGAGTGCGATGCAGTCTCCTCTGGAGGCTTTTCCACAGAGGCTGTCCTTTGGGAGTGCTTTGATTGTGTCTTCTTGCATGGCAGGGGGTTGGGCTGGATGGTCCTTGGGGGTCTCTTCCAGCTCTTGGATTCTATATTAGAAGTAGGCAAGATACACTCTTTTTCCCCTGTTCAATATTTTATCCTGACCAAGGGCAACCCTTTTGACACCCAAACATTTCCCGTCTTTCCTTCACTTTCTGCCTCTGAAAGAGAAGATGAAGGGGAGAAAAGGGCAAGGAGGGAGCTTGGGGAAAAGGCCCTCCTTCCCAGCACAACCACCACGCTCCAGCCTGCCATGCCGCCCCCAAGTTAGAAAGTTTGCCCATGCTCAGAGCCGTCCCTAGGCAATTTTCAAGAGTAGGCAAAGAGAATTTTTGCGCTCCTCACGAATTTTGGCGCCCCTCAAAACCAATTGTTGCAATACTGCACCTCTGAGGAGTAGGTGGCGGTGGCGGCGGCAGAGGCAGTTGGAGCGGCTGCAGCGATGGCTGCGGGTGAGCCCGTGGCAGCCTCCTGTAGAGTGCGCACACTGGCGTGGGCCCTCCTTCTGGGCAGCGAGAGTGCTTTCCAGCTGCTGCAACTGGTGGAAGGAAGCTTTCTTCCACTGGTTGAAGCAGGTTGAGATTGCGCACGCCGCCCTGAAGGCCCAGGCTGGCCGGAAGGTGGGACCATCTTGTAGGGGGCATTGTTGAGGTGCTCCCGCGTTCACCTCAACATGCATGCACACATGCATGTGCACACACCCTCAACGGTGCCCCTTATAAGATAGCGCCACAGGCAAGTGCCTAGTTGGCCTGGTGGTTAAACCACCTCTGCCCATGCTTGCTCTATCGCCACAATAACTTCCTCCACTTTGGGCATCAGTTGCATGGGGAGAAGTAAGCTTATTTTATTGGTCACTGTAAAACAGGTGAATGGCATTTCTGTCTAGTTCAGAGGGTCAGGCCAGCAAAGGTGACTTTGTTATGTACAATGCTCCTTTCACATCCACAGGATCAAAATACAGTAGTGTACACAACATAATCCACAGTTCCTTGCACAACACAAGAAGCATAATACATACAATATTGTATTAATAAGGCTGGAATGGCTGCACTGAGAAGCAAGGCTGTGGAGACACAAGGATCTGTGAAGTGGGATGTGTGAATTCAAGCCAAGAAGTGACTTGCTGTGACTTCACACATCCCAACATTTCACAGATCCTTCTGACTTTCTGCAGCCTTGCATCACAGCCTTGTCTCTCTCCTGTCTTTCCCCTTATTTGAAAGTCCCTTATTAATGCAAATAGTGTAAGATAGAATCAAAGATGGTGCCAAGCTCCAGTTGCCAGGTTCAAGTTTTTCATTCTCACCCAATTCTGAGGAGCCAAAGGTGGAGGAACCTAAAAATGCATGCCCAGCATCTGTCTCTGTTGCTGCCCTACACTATTTTAATATCCCATACAGGCAGTCCCTGAGTAACAAACATCTGTCTTAGAAACAACTCATAGTTTAGAAGGGGGCAAGACAACAGGAAGTGAGAGAAATATACTGCTAGGAAAGTAAATTTACCCCTGAGAGAGTTATCATGGGGGAAAAGAGGTGTCTCCACTGAAGCTTTATCACCAAGATAGATGTTGGGGAGTAATCTTGCCACTTTTCATGATTAATCCTCATGACCTTCCCCTCAAATCATGAAATATCTATCTATGTTCTAATTTTCCCCAAAAGGTATTCAAAGCCCTTGTGCCATTGGGTGACATATAGATGTTACTAAAATATCTTTAAATTCTAGATACGAAACATGAAGTACCATTCATTTTCTCTTCCTATTCTTCCTAAGAGAAATTGAATATGTGAAGAGATGGATCTTTTAAATGATATCAGATTCAAACTTATTCAATTCTTCTGCCAGGAACCTTTCATCTTTATTTTCTGCCACACATTGATGTCTTTCTTTAACTGTTCTTAAAATACCTTTTGGCATTCTGCGGAATATCCAGACTGCCTGGGCAGACATTAACAAGATAATTATCATTGGCCTGACTGTCACATAATATGAACAACAGAATGTGATGGGAGGTGAGATTATGCTATTATGGAACTTCAAGCCTTTGTAGAGCCAATTAACCTTCAGATTTTTTTGTTCAGAATTGGTTTATGTCAAATAAGACCATAATAAAGAAGCCATATATTATCCTATTAGTTCTTGGTTATATAATTTTCATATCAACAGTTGAAGAGGAAAATAGCATATGGGATAGGCAAGAAAAACAGCATGTATCTGGAGACCCACAGAAAACAATAGAAATGAACAAACATTTGTCAACCAACTATTCCTTAATGCTCTAATAGTACCTAAATGTTCCTTCACATACCAAAATTCATTTCAGCATCTTGTCCTATAAAAACAACAATGGAGAGCTAAGATATTTTATGGGTACTATGGAACACATTTTATGACGTTAAAAAAGGTTTTCGCTGATGCTAAGTCCAGTCATGTCTGACTCTGGGGGTTGGTGCTCATCTCTATTTCTAAGCTGAAGAACCAGCGTTTTCCGTAGACACCTCCAAGGTCATGTGGCCAGCATGACTGCATGGAGCGCCATTACTTTCCCGCCGGAGCGGTACCTATGGATCTACTCACAATGGCATGTTTTCGAACTGCTAGGTTGGCAGAAGCTGGAGCTAACAGTGGCTGCTCACGCCAATCCCGGGGTTTGAACTTGGGACCTTGACGTTACATCCTCAAAAAAAACCTTTACCTTGTAAGCATGATGGAATTACACTGTAGAATACCTCTCTCAAGATGCTCATATGTATGTCCTAAAATTGAAGCACAATGATTTTGTTGACCAAATATCTAGAAGGGTTACCTGAAAAGGTCTCCCTGAGCCACATCCTGTAGCTAGCACCTATAATGATCTTCATTAATAAGTACATTTAAGTGCATTAAGATTACTGATTAAACTATTGGCTATATATGTTCCAGACAAAGTTATTTCAATCTCCACATATGGCCCTGCTGTTGGTTAGAAGGAAAATGGTACTGATAAAAAAAACATGACTTTGGAGGAAAATGTGATTTAATTCTTTTATGATGTGGGCACTTCTCTTAGTCATAGCTCACTTCTGGACTCCTCTTGTTGAAATCACTGGCTGAAATCACTGGCTAAGTTTTGCTTCTTTTAACTGAATTCATTCTTATTGATCCGCAGAATCTGGGATTTTGAATCTTGCTAGTTCATTCTTTTTCTCAAAAAGAAAAAAAAATGGCATAATGGGCCATAGGTAATATGTCCTCCTTGTCTTTGCAATTTTTAGGCCAGGCGTACAAATACTAGTAGTATCTCCCCATTTGTAATGGGTTGGAACAGGCTGACAGGTTTTATATTCCTCATGGTCAAACATTGATAGCTATTCAGTGGTGGGAAAGAGTTAATCATTATTAGTAATACAGTAGAACCTCTACATACAAATATTCCAACATAAGTAAGTTTTAACTTATAAATCCTCACTCAGCCTAGCATGACATTTTGACATTCATATGCCATTTTGACCTACAAACAGTGCTAAAGAGGCCAGCTCTAACAAGAATGAAGAAACAAACAAAACCTGGACTGGATTCCTGGCTGGAGGAGCTCTTGCTCCTTTTCCTGCAAGGTAGAATCTCCACCTCCATGTGATTGCTTCCTCTGAATGTTCTGGGAGGAGTCCAATATGAAGAATGGCAAAATTTGCTTTAAAAAAAGAATGTTTTGACTTAAGAATATAGTCATGGGACATATTAAATTCTTAAGTCAAGGTATCACTGTATTTATAAGATATCTTTGAATTGCATTTGAGACTGAGGAAATATGGGTTATACGCAGTTTCTACCAGAATGCATCCCATAATTTTTTAGGACTGGATGCATGCTGTATTCAGAAGAGATGTATACTGACTCCATCTAACTCAATTCTTGCATTTAGAAAATATTGTGCATTGACCCATCACACCACAGAGGGCTGGCTATTCCCAGTCCATCAGAATGTCTCCCTACATTACTTTTTCAAAAAATCTAATATTGAGCAGTGAGATAGCCTGGAAGCCTCGAACTACCATTCTCATGAATTTTTAGCTGATGAAATGCATATTCATTTTATCATCACATGTAAAACAGCACCTCAGAACTGAAAGGCAGAATTAGAATTATACAAGCTGTGCCCGGCCATGCATTGCTGTGGCTTATGGGAATCATTTGTTGACCAAGTGGAATAGCAGTGAATAGCCTTGCAGCCTCAAAGCCTGGCTGTTTTCTTCTTATGTGAATCCTTGTTTGGTGAGCTGGAATACAATGGAATAGGCTTGCTGCTTGGAAGGCTGGGTACTTGCGTTCTAGGGGAATGGTATTTAGGCCAATTTGAATTGGACTGAATAGCCTCGTTGCTTCAAAGCCTGGCCACTTTCTATATAGGGACATCCTTCCTTGGGCAGGTTGAATGGGATGGAATAGCCTCATGGCTTCAAAGCCTGGGGAAATCTTGGTTGGCCAGGTTGAATAGCACTGAATAGCCTTGCTGCTTGCAAGCCTGGCCACTTTCTACCTTGTGGAATTCTTTTGCCAGGTTGAATAGCAATGAATAGTCTCAGTGCAGCAAGTATGAATGCTGCAATTAGTCACCTTGATTAGCATTATATTGCCTTGCAGCTTCAAAGCCTGGCTGCTTCCTGCCTGGGGGAATCCTTTGTAGGGAGGTGTTAGCTAGCCCTAGTTGTTTCCTTTCTGGAATTCCCCTGTTTTCAGAGCGTTTCTCTTTATTTACTGTCCTGATTTTAGAGATTACATTGTTCTGTATTATTATAACACAACAATTATTATATATTATATTTATAATCTGATATTATCTGCTTAGAACTGGATTATGTGAGGCCCCTTCTACATGGCTGAATAAAATCCACAGTGAACTGGATTATATGACAGTATGGACTCAAGATAATCCAGTTCAAAGAAGATCCTGTAAATTATGTGCTTTGGCATTCTGGGTTATATAGGTGTGTGGAAGGGCCTTGAGTCTACGCTACCATATAATCCAGTTCAAATCAGACAATCTGTCTTTTATAGGCAATGTAGAAGAGGCCTAACTGAACCCTGGATGTCCCTTGGCCAAGGGGGTTGCTAGGAGATGAAGTGGGCGGAGTCTACCCTTCTAACTGGCAGCAAGGGAAAAAAAACAGTTCTTTCTTGTCCTCTAATTTGGACTTCATTTTTCTTGGTTTTTTTTTAAATTGAAAGTCATATTTTAGATGACTACGTTTTTTGTAGCCAAATTTGGTGTGATTTGGTTCAGTGGTTTTGTTGTTTACTCCATAATAAAACACACATTACATTTTTATTTATATAGATGTGTGATTACTGCATCTCTGTGACATTTTACAAATGGGTTCAAGCAGGTTCAAATGGATTTAAGATCATGTGATAGAACTTATTAAGAATTGCATTCAAAGTGTCTCAGAAAAAGAGTAAAACCCAACGTGATAAGGTCCAAAGGCTGGGAATGGACTATAGAATTAATTTGTAGCTAACCTGCTTGGGCAGTTTTCCTAGTTAATCTGGGAGAAGATGGATCATGCTTGCACATTTAGATTTTCTTTATTTTTTCTGCACTATGTAGCACTTGGCAGCCCGTCTTCCACTAGCTTTGCCTTTCCTATGGGGACTGGATTTGATTGCCAATTGAGAGATAATCTAGGTAGAATTTGTTTAGGGACCCTATTCTACCATTGGCTTTGAGGGGATGCTGGCCTTATCAGAACATGGATTGGAATGCATCAATCAATCAATGCATCCCTGCTGTATACCTTCTGCTACATCATTTATTATCAATTGCAGTAATGTGTCACAGAAAAGAAAAACTCTTGAAGAGGCCTGGAATTATACGTACCTAGGAGTTACAGAACGAGACAACATCCTCAAGCAACTTTCTTATTTGCATATAATGTTTACAATTTATGACTTTCTACCATAATGTTCCAATGCAACTATTGTATATATCTTGATTTTATGTGTTCAGTGAAATTTCCTGTTTAGTGAATTTGGATGGTCATAGTTTGTTGCATCATTTTTTTCCTAAGACTAAGAAAGTTCTCGAGATCCCTCACAAACATATGTACTCAAATCAAATTTCTTCTCTAATGTCATATCTGATAACAAAAGTGCATTCAACACTAACTTTATATATATAATGCAAATGGATTGTTAACTGTATTGCATTTGTATTCATTTTTAATGATTTAAATATTTACCTGATAGGGCCTGCTGCCGAATCTGGATCCCGGGCCATCACAGTGCCTATTATTGTGCCCACTTCAATATCTTCATGTATCTCAAAAAGGTATGAGGATCTGCTGAATATGGGAGGCTCATCAACATCTTCTACAGATATTTTGATAGTTGTTGCATCTTTAAATGGTCCAAGGTAATAAAAACGTGGATCAACATAAAGATTCTCTGCCTCTACCTTCAAAGTATATAGCCTTCGATTTTCATAATCCAGTGGCTACAAGAAAACATAGTGGGAAAATACAATTAATAATGAAAATATCTACTAATGTTCCTTTTGACTAAATGTCAAAAGGAGCAACACCGTTTGCCTTGTATTTAAAACATTTATTATTCAAGTAAATCATTTATTAAATAGAATGGCATATTATAACCTTGTTAAATGTTATGCACATATTATGTATAGCTTGTGTTGTACTGCAGCAGAAAAAAAACACCTTGGTCCATTGTCCTAAAATACTCTTAGATTTTTTTTCAGCAACAAAAACATGTGACATTTTGTCAGCAATTTCTTTCAAAAATGAAAAGATCAAAAGTTTGGAATTATTTTAGAATGCTTGGGGATTGGGGTTGACAAGAGATTTTATTATTTGATTTATCTCTGATAACAGATGAAAAGTGCTAGCTAATTAACAATTTCTAAGGAATGAGCAGGCTGAGAAGAGATGCAGCTTGTTTGACACTAGAGCAAAACTTCATTAGCATGCACTATATAACAGAGATATATTAAAATGGCCTAAAATATATTCTGGGGCCATTTTTGAAATTATTTTCCCTTAAACTTTAATCTGAAATTAGTACTCACAAAGAATGTCGGACTGTCTTGGTGTTTAAATCTATTTTCTCTGAAGTCACAGTATATTGGCAACAAATATTCACTTCCGACATTACCCTGAGACTCCCCTCTCTTCCATTTTAATCTTTCAAGGAGAACTTTATGTCTCACATGGCTGGTCTTCAGATCTGGGACTTTCTGGGGTGAGATATTATAATGCAACTATTTCTCCATCAGATATTGTTTGTCCCTGACTGGACAGCTGCATCCAGAGGGGTCATGGAAAATGATATCATTATGATATCTATATGTTTGTCATTTTTAGACCTGGAGAGCCCTCCCCACCCCAGGAGTGGTATAATGGATTTAGCAGTGGGATAATCCCTGAAAGTGGATAATCAGTCAAATAACTTACTGCAGTTAACTTTCAAGCTCTACATACAGCTCCTGTCATGTCACCTTCATGAGTTCACAAACTTCCAAAATACAATTATATGCAACATTCATTTATTAACATTTGTTCTGATAATAGCAACAGCATTATAAATATGAGACACACTAATGAGTATAGTGCCTTTGGGAATTGCATACACATTGCATCAGTTGAGCAGTGATACAGAAACAATGATAAATAGATGCAAAATTATCTTCACATCAGCCTGTGGAAATCCAAATCTGCATCTTGTGTAATGGAAGAAAACAGCATAATATAAATGCCACATATGGTATAGCATAAGGGTGGGAAATGTGCGGACCTCCAAATATTTTGCAGTAGAATTCCAATCAGCTTGATCCAGCACAGCCACTAGTCTTAGATAATAAAAGGTGTTTTCCAATAACATCCAAAGGAACATATATTTCCTCAAATATAGTACAGCAGGATGGATTTACCTTATAGAGTGTGTTATTTTAGCTTCTTCGATAGGCAGGCATTACTCTTTTAGACCTAACATTTAAGAGGACGGTGTGAAACTTCACAGGATTGTAGAAAGGTATCAGGACATTGATTTTTTTAAAAAAAAATGTTTGACCTGTTTTTCACTATTTTATTGAAGAAAAAAGCCAACGCACACACAAACAAATGGACATTTTTAATCAGATAAAGTTGATACTCCCTAAAAGCCTCTCGCATATGTAATTTGAGAGATCAGGAGTTTGGAAATGTTATTTTTGGACTATATCTCTGAAACTCTTCAACCAACATGATTAGGAAAATTTGGCAAGTTGGAGTCTGAAAAAAAAAGGATTTTAAAATAATGTCTGTCGAGAAACATTATACACAACCATTAAGCAAATCTAAAGGGAAGATATTATTTTTCTTCTCAGGTATTTCATGAATGAGGACTATGTTGAAATGTACTATTTCAGTGTGGCTTTCAACTGCATATGGTAAGTTGTTTATCCTATACTTTGTTCTTTTTTAATTCCAAACATAATGTACTTTCTGGATAGCCCTCGTGTGTGTGTGTGTGTGTGTGTGTGTATGTATATATATATATATATATATATATATATATATATATATATATATGTATATATATATATGTAAATAACGAAAGCTACTTTGGGACTCTAAGCTGAGTCTGGGAGAGGAGTGCCTCCTCAATTACATTTCATGTGTACCAATGGGTGTTAATAATAATAACAACAATATTATTAATAACTATTAGTACTCTGGGGAAGATCCAAATGTTTTAAAAGTTGGTGGGCTCAAAGGGATCAAAATGCCCTCTGTGTGGTGATTGTCACCCTTCTAGCTCAATGGCACAAAAAATTTCATGTTTTTTTTTGTTAGCCAGACAAAAAATTACGTCATATAGATGGCCCATTTTCATTAGCGGGAACCAAATATGAAAATGAGATGACACGAATGAAACTACACAAAACGAACAACAATTCCATACAAAAGCACAACACTAATAATCACATAACATTTTGGTGAAAACATCTGAATATTCATTATAACTCAGCTCTGAAATAATCTTATGCTCAAAACCAGCAGTTCATCAACAATTCTAGATGTTTTATATATGTTGTATACACACTAGCTGGTAGGTTTCATGTAAGGGGAAAGTTGAATCTGTGTCATTGGTGTTACTTATCACTATTCTTAATGCAAGTTTATAATTTTCCTGAAATTATAAAGCAATGGGAAAATATGTGGGAAATGACTTTACCAAATAATGCTATTCTCAGATAATTATTAAAGCAGTTGCTGATGAATCATGGAATAACAATGACAAGGTAATTGGGAGGGGAAAGGCCACTATATTTAATGTTAACCTAATTAAATTGAGTTGAACCTTAAAAGAAGCAACCTAGTATGTGATCAGATGATGCAGGTGCCCATCCAGAGCTTTCTCTGGGTGAATTATCTGAACTCCAAGGTCAATCCATGTCTGGCCATGTACTGGAAAGCAGATCTAAGGAACTCCATCCTAGCTTGCAGGACAAGTGAAGGCAAAGACCCAACTTCTGGGCCTCAGGACCTAACGAGGCAGTTCCAGACTACTACCATTACTTCACCAAAAGGTTAGCAAGGTGTTTTCCACAACTCCTATTTCTTCCCTTAAAACCTGTCAACTGACCACCTATTTAGAAGACTCTATGACAGTAAGGTGCTTTTCTGTGGCATTCACACAGCCAAGGATAGTGGCAAATTTTGTCATCCTTCTCATTGAACTGCTGCTGGCATCACACAATTGTGACACCTCAGCTCTGCACTTCTAGATGAATAGCAAGTTGCCCTCTCCTTCGGGACCAGAAAAGTGCATCCTCCCACACAACATCTTGTGCCTCACAAGTCCAGATCCATACAATCCATTAATGTTCCCATCAAAGTGCTGATGCTATGCAGATATGAATCACACAATATTTCCTGATTGAACTTTTAAAAGGGCTATCACTTGTAATATATACTCTCAAAGTGACTTTGTTTCCTCTTTAAAAAGAACTTCAGTGCTTCACAGTGAAGATACCAACCTTCCTCACTGTTATAATGCCTTCTTGTGTGTCCTTTTGGGTAACAATGTCAAACATATCCCTTCCATCACCATCAACAATGCGATATTCAAGTTCTGCATTTCTCCCAACGTCTGCATCAGAGGCTTTGACACTTCCAATGGGAGTACCAACTGGAGAGGACTCCTGAATACGGAAATGAACAGAGCCTGCAAAGGAAAACAAGAGTAAAAAATACCAAAGAAATGTGTTATTCACTTCTTGCATATATTGGTTAATATCTTAGCATTGCAGTTCCACCAACTAATTTTACAAAAATTTAAAAGGGAAGAAGGTATAGATAGTATACTAAAATCTAAGGTTTGTTTTTAAAAGCTATTCTGTATCATCACAATGAATGTTTTGAAAAGAAGTCTGTACATCTTGCGGTTGCTAACTCCCAGGGCTCATATACACAAGTCTGAAAATCTGGTAGAAAATGGGATTAAATGGGGAGGGGGCTACAAAACGCATACCCATAATGTGAGCTTGATTGTGGAATGACTTGAAAAACACATGATAAAAAGGTTTGCATACAATCCGATATGCAGCTAAAAATGTGCTGCTACAGAGCACTGTATACCCCAGTGCTCCAACAAAAATTATAGTACCTTGTGGTATGCTGGTGTAAACTACTTCAGTTCGGTGCTTATTTTCATTTTAAAATCCCAAAACAGCTGATGGAGGAATGTAAACAGATGGAGCTATGGACACACAGGAAGCATGAGAAGAAAGCAATTTCCATGAGAACTCTGTTCAACCCTTCCTTTGTTCTAATTTCTCATGTATTACTGGAAGGAAATGGAGCTTGACAATACACAGAGAGGAGCAGCATGTCACAAGCAAGTGAACCCAAGGGGAAATGGGGTTCCAGAGGGCTAACCTGGAGGTACCAAGACAGGGGGTAAGGAAGCCGCCTTGAGTCCCCTTCAGGGTAGAGAAAGACGGGGTATAGAGTAAATAAATAAATAAAATAAAATAAAATAAGGAGAAATGACAGAAAATCTGCTTGTACACCTTGCATTATACTTGCATCAGCACTGCAACTTTGGCAAAATGCTTAAGAGGTGCAGTGTATCTCGGAGTGTCATAAGGGGAAGAAAAGAAAACCTCTGGTGGATGTCCCGCCACACCTTTTGTGGTTCTCTTCAATCTGCATTAACCATAACTTTCTGGATGCCATGGGACCATTTCCTGAGACTGAGAGCTACATGTGTGCACTCTCCTTGAGGCATCAGGAGTTTTAATCCCACTTCCTTACACTGGATTAATCAGCTGTCTGGAAGGGCCCCCAGTCGTGTGGAAGTTTGCACAATTTATACTATGCCAATATCACAAGTTTTCCCTCTGAAGAAAAACAAAATTGTGGGTGAAATGCTGGATTCCTGCACTTACCTTAAGTATGTGTCTGTATTTAAGTGTCTGCCTTTAACTGTATGAGCATTTATCTATGTCAGATGTCTATTGGCTATTCATGCATTATGTCATTGTGTGGGCTTTCCCATAAATGCTGGAAGTAAGCAAGATTAACTACCATTAACTGGAAAGCTGTTGAGTAATGAGGCAGACTGCACAATCTATGGCACACCTGGGAAACATCTTCACATTTGGTGGCAAATTTCTGTCTAAAACTAAGTGAGGCCTGCAATTGCCCCACCCCACAATAGGAATTTTACAATGGCCAAGGATGTAAAATGAAAGGGATGTGTATGTGTCCCACAGGCAACATGTTGTTCATCTTTACCCTGTATGAAGAAGGAGTATAAGATGAAATGATGCTACCAGAATAAAGTGCCTGTGGATTATGTCTGCTATCATTGGAAGACTTTCTTATGATGACCACTGTTGTCTATATAAGGAAACATTTTTTAAAAGTATTTCGGTTTTGAAAATAAGCTTTGGTGCTGAAAATGAGCGGAAGGTAACCTCCACAGATTTGTGAAGTAACCCTTCCCAAAGAGTTTTGTCAGGCAATGAATCAAAGGCAGACAATGAAGCAATACATTGCTGAAAAGAAGTGAAATATATAAAAACACAAAGACACACATAGCACCAGTGTCTACCTCATAACAACAATACAAGCTTCAAAATGTTGTGAAAAGAGATTCAAAAGAACTTATGAAATGCCCTTATAATGAGAAAACGGTGAATCTTCTTACTTAATGGAAGAAAGAAAATGGGAGGATGTATTTCAGTACAGTACAAGAACATAATATCAAACACCCGGAATGTCACAATATATAATTCAGCTGTGTTCCACATGGAAAATTAAATGTTGACCAGGAACAAACAGCTTGCACAGTAAAGCTACTACTCCAAATTGGATGTAATGCCAGATAAAGGTTGATCTCACAATGTAAAATAACAATTCAGTAATAAATAAGTCATTTGAAAATGAAGAGCACTGCTGCATCTCCAAATTACAAATCCCATGATTCTACAGCATTGAGCCATGACAGTAAAAGTGGTGTCAGACCATGTTAATTCTACAGTGTAGATACATCGTATGAGGTTTTCATGCATAAGTGCACAGTTTTGTTTTTTGGCCATCTCTGTTTCACTGTAATGTGTTTGTTCTGCTAATTTTAATGTAAAGCAGCTGGATTTTTTTTCTGAAAAGAGCAACTTTCATGCACATGGAAGATAACTTGCTAAACATCTACAAAACAATGCCTACTAAGAAATCTCAGGTTTCTTAGTAGGCATTGATAATGAAGATGGATCAACTTCCACTGTAGTGAAAATGGGCTAAAGTGTCTCTAGCAATTGATAAGAAATATAGTTCAGACACAATTACATCTAAACACAGTTGAAGCAAGTTAAGAAGCATTACTTTCTTTTCTACTTCATTTCTTAGGCAGAAAACTTAAATTTTTAGGGTGCTTTAAAATGATAGTAGATTTTAAAAAAATGTTTTGTACTGTTGTGTCACACAGCTAAAGGACTTTGGTAGTTGTAAAGGAAAATGAAATCACAAGCTATCACTTTTAGAACTATAGGACATTTTATGTTTCTGCCAAACTGTTAATCTCTTCTTAAATCACAACAGTTGGTCAGATTTTATTTTGTGATGTTTTCCCTGGTGGCTCAGCATGTTAAAGTGTGTAGTGTTTTAATAAGGGTTCCATACTAGTCAAAGGATCATCTAAAACTATTATCAAATCATCTTTCTTAGAACTTTGGCCTCGTATGCATAATCCTTTGATGTATTCAGTTTGTCTAATATTCAGAATCAAGATTTCCATTGAGAATATTAACAATAGTGGGGAAAGAGAGCAATTTTGTCTCATTTTTTTCTGGATTTGTCATAAGTTTGCTAAATTTCCATTTACTAGGATTTTTGTATGCTGAGTATTATAAATTGATTTCATCCATAATATGAAGTTGCTCCCAAAATTCATATTTTCAATTATAGATATAAAGAATTCCCAGTTCAATTGATTGAAGGCTTTTTCATCATCCAGGAAGATTAACATCACTTCCTTTTCATTTTGGTGCTCTACATATTCTATGCTGTCTATAACTTCCCTTGTGTTATTTCTCAACTGCCTTTTAGGTAGAAAGTCATCTTGATGAATCCTTTCTTGAGGCATGTTTTTGGGTCTTTCTGCCAATATAGACTTGATTATTTTATAACAATTGTTTCAGAGGGAGATAGAACTATAATTGCTCACCTTTGTCATATCCTGGTCTTTTGGTATTAATGTTATTGTTACCTCCTCCCATGTATGTGGGATTTATGTTTCTTTCAGAACCAAATTAAGTGTGTATTTCAATGGTATACACAATTCTTCTTTGAAACATTTATAATACATTACTGATAAACTATCTGGATCAGGAACTTTGTTGATTTTTATTTTTCCAATTCAGCAGTTTATGTTGTTGCTTTGAGATGCTTGATATGTTCTGTTTTTGTAGATATTTATACATCTTTTCCTGAAGAATTTTTTGATTTTATATAAGTTTGCTTAGTACTTATGAAATGTTCTTAATATTCTTCCATTAATGTTGACATTTCCTGTGCAGAAAATTTTATTTTCTGCACAAAACAACCTTTTGCAAATTTTGTGCAAAGTTCCAAATTGCAAACAGCTTTTAAAAATTGCTAATAGTGTTTGCATGTTTTTCAAAAACTTTCTAATAGTCAGAAGAAAATTACTGAAATTAGTGTTTGCTACTTTCGTGGATCATTCTATAGAATTAGGATGGTAAGCTGGATGAAGGCTTGGGATGTTTCAGTCTCCCTAAGTCATTATTATTATTATTATTATTATTATTATTATTATTATTATTATTATTAGGTATGACACAGTCAAAATGAACCATGACACAGCCACTGGCTACTGTGATGAAAAGAACTGGCAGAGGATAACGGTAAAAGTTCAGCATTACTGAACAATTATGACATTGTCCTACTGATACTGAGTTTTCTGCATAGCTGAATTTGATCAGAATACCTCACACTATTAAATTAACTTGTTCCCGCCACCATTTCAGGACAGGGATATATTCTACTCCTAATGTATTTCCTCAGAAGAATTTCAGTAAGGGCGTTTGTCCATCCAGCTCTGCATGAAGAGAAATATTTCCATAGGACTGGAAACTATATCTGTTTTAGTTTTCCAGTCATGCTAACAGACCTTTCAGTGTTTACAGCTGCACTGTCCATAACTGAATTAATGAAGTCAAAAGTGAAGCCTTGCCACTGTAAAACTGTTCAGTTTATTCATTGTACTTTCACAAATGACTAAAATAGCCTAATGGGATCCCTTGGTCAAGATCACACAGTGAAAAAGACACAACTGATGCTGAAGGGTCAGAACAGAGATGAACACTGACTGCAAATTTGAAAATTGGGAAGAGGGGGAAATTAAGTGATTTCTCCCTGGAATAAATGTTGCAACAAAATCCAACCTGGAACAGCACACATGCATGCAACATATTTAACATTTCTTATAATTTGATCTTTAGAAACATAAAAAACTAAAGTAAAATACAGTTTGATGTGTAGTTTCTCAGTTCCTATAATATAATATCTATTCTGACATTTTTAAAGTCTTATTTCTTTAGACTCACTGGCAATTCCAGAGACAGCATTTTTAAAACTGTGCATAGCACTGTGATATTTCCTAACATGTTTTCTATATTCAAGCATATATATTTCTGGTAATGATTTTAATATGGAATTTTATTTTTAAACATTTCCATAAAGAAGAGCTACATAGCCCAAAACATGGTTCAGTTGTGGACTTTTTAAAATAAAAAATACATTAATAAATATTCTGAACACCTCTAATAGTCTGCTTTGCATAATTTTATACCAGCAGTAGCAGAAAGCAATCAATGAGACAGATATTCCGTGCAGTAAGAATATGCATTACAACCATTTTCAGTAGTCCATAAACTTCTCGAGAGTAGTAAAATGTAGAATTTACATCCTTAAGATAGCTGGGGCTGCTCTGGTGATTCTCACTATTCCTCTTTACTTCTTCTCCCAATCCTCTTATTAAACATGTGTGTGTATGATAGCATGCAATCTACCTTGAAATTCTCATTTTCCTTATTGTTTCCCTTTAACATAAAACAGAGTGATGAGTACATGTATTCAAAATCTCATATAGTAAGTCATAGACAAATAAAAAGTATTGAGCTATTGAATGACTGAATGTAATCAAAAATGTTCTCTTCTTATAGTGCTGTGTGTATTAATCTTGTGCACTTCCAAGCATGCCCAGAATCTGTCTGCTATTGCTTTATATAATGAGAAATGATATTCCCAGTGTCTCACTACTTAATGGATTGAGAAGGCAATTGATTTTTCAAGTTCTCCTGGTTAGAACAAAAAAACACTAGGACTTAAAACGTTGAGGTCCATGCAGCTAGTATTACTCACAGATAACTGTTTTCATGTAACACTTATGGGGGAGTCCGGCCAGAAGGCTAGCTGAGCTTCATTTTTCAAAGCTTTCTTGGAAAAGAAAAGCTCTGTAAGAAGCATTATCTTTCCAAGCATTACCTAAGAATTCTTGGAAAACTGGACTAATTGCATAGCAATCTGGAATAATTATGTCAGTTACCTCTTTATCATATATTTTAAAAATTTCAAGGAGATAAAATTGCATGCAATTATACAATAGAAATTGAAGCAATCTTTTAAAATAATAAAATAAAAATTGAAAATTGCAAGGCCCTGATGCGAAGAATCCTGGACAGATGAGAATCTTCATAGCGTGAGGAGTATTCTATACAGAATTTTGAAATGACATTTTTGTGTGGAAACAGCCTTTTCTGTGCAGAAAATAATATATCTGTGCAGAGAATATTGTTACATGCACATAAAACAATGTCACTTCCTGCTCAAAAAGCAGCATTTTCCTGTAAAGACATGGCTGTTTTCTGTACAAAAAAAGTCACATGGAAATATTTCTCAAACTGTGAATAGTTCTTGAAAACTACACAGACTGCAGGAATGCAGTGTTCAAATACTTTCTCAATGAAAGTCAGCATGGTATAGTGATTTGAGTGTTGAACTAGAATTAAAATCCATTGAGTGAGTCACACTCTCTTGGGCATGTCATACTTTCTCAGCCACAGAGGAACACTAAGGCAACCCTTTTCCGAACAAAATCAAAAAAAAAAACTGAGGGAAATTGCTTCAGTTACACATTGCATCAAAAAAATTACATCCTTTTAATGGATTGTGGCTTTCTGATTATAGAGCTTATCAAAAAGGTTTTCTCCTGTTATTCTGTCTGATCATCCCCCACCCTATAACAATGATGCTCCCGTAAAATTTCATTTTTGCTTTTAATAAAATTGAATAAATCAGCATATAAGCCTTTTGTTCGTGTGTGCCAGATTTTCTAATTTAGGTTTTCTTTAAATTAAACCAGATGGTGGTTGCTGAACTCTTTGCATTCTGGTGCTTTTGTTGTGCAGAAGGGCTGTTAAAGGAGGCTTACTTTGGGGGAACCGAGGTGGATTGTCATTGACATCAGTCAGGGTGATGTTCACTGTCGTGGTCCCCGATAATCCACCCATCTGGCCTCCCATGTCTTTTGCCTGGATAACAACTTGGTACTGCTCTCTGTTTTCCCTGTTCATGTTTGGCAAAGCGGTCCTGATGATTCCTTTAAACAAACAAATAAGTACTTGTTAGTGCTCACAATACTTGCATCATTTAAAGTTGCATGTAAAAATGCATACACATATACAAGCACACATTTTGAAATAATATAACCATTCTAAAATTTCAAAAGATATTTTATAATCTGGAATAATTTAACAAAAAAAGCTAAAACTCAGAAAAAATGATAAGCAGAAAATAGGGGTGTCCTATTTATTACAAGATGATAGCATATTTGATGTAGTATTTTAAATGGTGAGAAACTGAATGCAATTCAATGTTCCCCACAATGGAATTTGTTATATATATATATATATATATATATATATATATATATATATATATACACACACACACACACACACACACACACACACACACACACACATACCATTACATTTGCAAATTTAGTGCATTGAATTTTAAAAAAATAACATGGTAGAGCATTCAAGGAGATTTTTCTCACCTAGATTCCAAAGTGGTACTTTCTAGAATTACATCATTTCATTTTGCATATAATATACAGAACAGCTTTCACACTACATTGCACTTTAAAAAAAGTTATTTCCCCTCTTTTTCAAGTACAAAATCTATCAATACGATTTTCACATTTCACACATCCGGGATTTCATTCCTAAAAGTATCAGGTCATGACACACAGCTGAAAAATAGCTGTGACTGTTCTGCTTCTTTAACATTCTTGTCCAAGGCAGATAAAAAATTGAAACAAAATAATATTCCTATCCCTGACCTGTTTCTGGTTCCACTGAGAAATACGGTTGGCCTTGAAGTATGCTGTAGATGATTCTGGCACTGTTTCCATAAGAAGGGTCATCGGCATCCGTGGCTGTGACTTGCACAACAGAAGTACCTATAACATTCAGATAGGGCTTAGTTTTACATGCTGTTGGAAGATGAGAGTGCTACACACAACATTCAAAGAAACACGGAGAGAAATTTTTCCCCTGCTATTTTTTTTACGATAAGTATACAATAAGACTAAGAGACCTTCCATTGAACCTAATAAGAGCATTTTCATGATAGCAGGAATAACTAAAGATGGATCCACTGTGGGAAAAATAATTACACTGGATCCTGCAGGGACTGGTTGGAGGCAACAGCAGATATCATCAGTAACTCCATGTGAACCCATCATTACATTTGAAGTCCTGAGGTTAGGCCATTTTTTTAAAATAGACCCAGATTATGATTATGAACACTCAAAGGTACTCAGCCTGGTGAAGCCCATGGGATGCATCTATGCAGTTTGGCATCATTTTAACTATCAGGGCTCAATGCTATGTGGTTTGGTGAGACACCAGCATTCATTGGCAGGGAAGGGTAAAGTACAGCTCCCAGGATTCCATGGCATCGAACCATGGCAGCTAATGTGGTGTTAAACTTCAGTGATTCTACAGTGTGGATGAACTCATGGTTAAAATTGGGGGTGGAGAGACTCCACACTCTAAATTAGGAGGCTGAGCTACCTCTTCAGCTTGAATCCTAAGCTGCATCTGTGTTTACTTGTGCTAAGAGTTTTAAGTCTTGGAATTACTATCCTTTCATGAATGAGTTAAGCAAATTATCTTAACCAAAGGGTCATAATTGTCTCTATATGAGACAACACTGTTTTTTTTTAAAACAATTACAATACAGGCAGTCCCCAAGTTGCAAACATCCAACTTACAAATTACTCATAGTTACAAATGGGTGAGAGAAAACAATAAGTTGGAGAAATCTACCCCTCTGAGGGGAAATTCAACCCTTAAAGAGTAATCATGGGGAAAAGGTGTCTCCACTGAAGCTTTATCACCAAACCTTGTTTCCACAACATGTCACATTTTCTGGAATCCAATTATCACAGGAACAGAAAGTGAGGTGAGACCTTCTGAACAGGGGCACAAACAGCAAAACAAACACCACAGGAGTGTTAACCTTTACCTGTGATCCAAAGCTTTTATATGTGTGTGTGTGTGCGTGTGTGTGTGTGTGGAATTACATTAAAAAATGTACCTGTTCCAACTTATATACACATTCAACTTAAAAATAAACCTATAGAACGTGTTGTCGAAGGCTTTCAGGGCTGGGATCACAGGGCTGTTGTGTGTTTTCCAGGCAGTATGGCCCAGAAAACACACAACAACCTACAGAACCTATCTTGTTTGTAACTTGGGGATTGCCTGCATAGTGTAAGCTTCCTGGCATAGTGCCCCATCTGCTTAAACCATATACAAAGCAATAAAAACAATGCAACTATGTGGTCTATAAGTGAAAAAAAAAACCCTCCAGGAACAGTTTTCATTCATTTTGTTAAAGTGTTCTAAAATGGAACATTAGTGATGTGACATTTGAGTTCTCCAGCACTTTACATCAAACATGATATACAAGAATTAGAGGAAAAAATAAACAAAAGAATAAAAAGAACTGAACTGGAGGATAGGGCACTGTAGGTCCCTATAGCTACATGATGCAATCTCATTGAATTCAAGTCTTTTTAACAGCTTTCTTGTTGGGATATATAGTTCATGGGAGAGTAGGTTTTCCTTTAAGATGTATTATGTTGTTGAAATGGCATTGAATGTTTGCCAGTTTTTATGTTTTATGTCTGTAAGCCGCCCTGAGTCCCTCCAGTGAGATGGGGTGGGTTAGAAATTATTATTATTATTATTATTATTATTATTATTATTATTATTATTAAAGCTTCACCATAGGCAATTTTATAATTAAATGGAAGATTTTCCTATATCCATCATACCAAATCCTTATCTCTGCTTTCTTTAAGATTTGTCATCAATATATATCCCGAAAAACTCATAACAGCATATATAGAGGGGTTATTCTTACATTCTTACAGGAGCGGGAGGGGGGGGGGGAATGAAGTGTTATCTCTCTTAAATCTTTCTATGCTATTCTTTCGGTAGGCAAAACAAAAGCCTGGCAGCACAGGAGGAGTTTGAGAGGCAAGAGTTCAAAAGGACTTTTATGATCAACACAGGAAGAGGGGAGAATGTTGAAAGAGTGAGGTTTCTATGGTTGCAGAGACACTAGATGAAGTGCAGAATTTGCATCATTGCTATTTTCTCCAGGATGTTTTGAATATCTTGTTTGCTATACCCCCTCAGTCCCAAAATGGCAATGGCAGCAGAAAGGAATCAATTCCGCCCTTCCTGGCACCTCCCTCCATGACAACATCATTGTTTTATTTACAAACGGGCAAAGGGGGATTTCCATCACATGATAATTTAGGCATTTTTACACATCTCTATGTGGGGAATTAAGGAATAAGTCGCTTGCCAATCAACTCAGGAATTGTGGGGAAAACACACACTCCAGACACTGCAAACTATCTCTACCCCACATTTGAAGCTTGTATCGTGTGAAGGGCACTATCAGTGGCAGTTTCTTAAGTGTGTAGAAACTATTACTTAATTGTGTGTTATGAAGTCAGGAGAGCAACCTCTGCAGAATGCCAGTATCTGTGATGCTTTTCATTATTTTAGTTGTTAGTCAATGTACATAATAACAGGCTCAATAAGCAATTACATAGTCTAAATGGTAGCACCTTTGTATAGCTTCAATGCAACCCACAACCATATGAAGTCCTAAGTATAGAGGGGAATAGTTGGCATCCATAGGAAAGAATGATGAAAAGCATTATTGTTTCACATTCAATCTAATAGCCACTGTCTTATCTCATAGTACTCCTATTTATTCATCACTCATAATCTTTCCACTAGGGTTGTTAACTATTAAATGCCTTGAGATTTCACAGCGATTGTTGCAATGTCACAAGGATGGGTCAAATTCACCCAGGGGTTGGTGGGGACACAATGTCTTTTTGGCCTTCATGATTGAAATCCGTGTCAAATAAACCCACCTAAACCCTTGCTGACTAGATGATATGACAAACCCAAAATTAAAAGGGAACATTTTCTGGCTGATAGACAGTGACCAAAAGGTCTCCAGAAGCTGTACTAGTTGCTCCCTTTCCACAATCACAGAGCTGTGCACACAGCAAAATGGGTTTTTTTTCATACATATTAACAGTACACTGACCCACAGGGCCCTGCAAGCCATATGAGAATGGATGGAGATCTATTAGAGGTACTGGGCAGGCCTCCTGGGCACCCCTGCTTTTAAACAGGGCCCAGCCAAAGATGGCACAGAGGCACTGCCTCCTGACTTGCTGGCCAGCAGTGCACCAAACCGAATGGCACAAAGGGGCTCCTGGGCAGAGGGAGCCCTTACAAAGATGGCAGAGGATGGGGAGCACCATCCACCACAAAGTCCCTGTTTGGTAAGTCAGGCAGGGGATTTAGAGCCACATCACTCTCAACAATAAAACTATATTTTTCCAGTACCACTCATCTTGGGATTTGTCTGCAGGCTTATGGAGGCACAGCACTTCCCTGGAGCTTCAACTGCTGCCCTGAGACCAGACAACTCTGTTTGATACTTTGGTAAAGAAGCCTTGTCCACATTTATTACAGGGATGGAGCTGGCACAAATTAATCCATCATAGATAAAAATGACTGATCATTAAAGCAAGAAGTGGGGGGCAATAACTTTATAATGAATAATTTGGCCAGCTTTAAAGGCACAGCAAATTCTACCCTGTAGCTTCCTTGCCGTCTCTTTTGCCATGCTGAAATGCCTGATCCTCTAATCAGGTGGAAGACTAATCCGTTCCAATCAATTTGAATATATTAAGGGCCTTTCCTTCTGTTTCATCTCTACATTTAACCATTTTAGAAACTGTACAGCCTTCAAAGGCTTCTGAGGAAAAAATAAAGTGAGCCTTGACTCACCCTTGCAGCATTACCCAGCTTGTTACAATTCTGCATTTTCAACTGTTACTTTTTTTTTTAAATCATCTTATTTCTTGCCTGCCAGCCAATTTTTAATCTCTTTCAATGGCACACCCGTGTGCTATGCTTTGCAGATCAAAATCTTTTGAAGAACCAGGAGTCCGGTTTCAAGGCACTGGAGAATATCAGAAGGAATTCCAAACAAATTGTGTGGCACTGTTTTTCATTTCCGTTCTGTTTATTTGGTTTGGGTTTATTTTGTGTGTTTTTATTTTCGGTTTAGGAAAAAAAGGTTTATTTAATGCCTTTTTTCATATTTGGAATTTGGCATAATCTTTAATACAATGATCCATTTTCAGTGAGGAATTAAACTAACATATATTATTAACCTATGGATGTGGAAGGAGAATACTTGTCTGACACAGTGCCCTCTGTGCAAATATACCATCTCTATGATTTCCATTTCAAGAATCCCATTCCCATGGGATATTGCAGTGAATAAATTATTGCCACCAGTTTGCTGAATGATGGCATCTTACACCATACACACACACACATACATATACAGGTTTTAAATCAGATTTTTTGCAGTAATGGAAGGGGAAAATTGAATCTTATTTGAAATTAACAGGAGCCAGTGTTCAATTTGTCAGACTGATCACCGAGTAGGTTTTCATAGCTTAGCATATATCTGAACTCTGATGGAATAAAATTGAAGTTGAAATGAAGAAGCTATGCTATTTGTAGGCAAAGTGTGTCCCTTGAGATGTTGTTGAACTGCAGCTCCCAGCAAGTCTGGCCAGCAGGAATTGGTCTTTAATACCTGATGGACCACATTATTCCCATTCCTGATCTGAATGCATGAAATCAAATTCAGAGAATAAGAATTAAAAAGAGGTGGTGGGAAACTAAATAATACATTAGACTATCCCACAGAATTGGTGAAGAACAATTGATTATTAAAGGTTATGAGAGACATATCTGTCTTTATTTGTTGTCGCAACTTTAATTGCAGCATTTGGAGGCTATCTTTTATGGTAACAGCACCTCCTTTGCACATAATAATTGGGTATCCCTCTTAAGAAGAGTGAATCTGTATTGATTTTGCTTACTGATGTTTTATAAGACTATACAGATACGCTGTGTGGATTTGTTTCCTGGCCTAAAGCACAACTAAAGCAGTTTCTGAAATTAGATTTCTCAACTGTTGTATTTTCCTGGCTTTTGGAAACATTGGAACGTAAAGGGAGTGCAGCAAAGAGAGAATGGGGAGTGTTGGGGGGGGGGGGGTGCAGCAAAGCTACACTGTAATTTTGCAAGATTGTTGTATGAAGCTATCAATACTTGTGCTTCTAAGGCATTCCACAAATAATTTAAGAAACAGTAAAATGCTATCTTTTGGTGTTTCTTTGGGTTGGGAAAAAGGTATTTAAACTCCACTAGGACAAATGAAAGAAAGACAAAAACACACCCTGTTAGGAAGAATCATTGTGGATCCGGCAGCAGGAAAGAGGCCATATCCTACTAATGATGGAGTGAATGAAAAAGCCTGCAGAGAGAGGGAGGAGGTAGCCACTATAAATAGATTGTTGGACTTCAGAAGAGAAAGACAAAAGGAACACCAGCTCAGAAGGACGGCAATATAACTGTTGCAGCCCTCCTGTGAACTCAGAAGGTGGTCCCACCTGTGTGAAGTTTGCATTGATATCTCTGAGGCAGGAGGGCGGAACAGATTAGAAGGCTGAGAGACTGGGAAGGATGACAGCAATCAGCAACAAGGAGAAAATCATAGCTTCCGTAATTCAGATGTAGAGCTGCAAAACCAAAGGATCCAAGACAGACCAAAGGCAAGCAAAGAAATGAAAGACAAAGAATAAGTAGGTTAGGAGAGACAAATGAGGGGACATGGGGAAAGAGCGGTAAAAAAAAAAAACCAATTTGAAGAGTGGAGAAAAGTGAGGAGCTGTGAAGTCTTCTCTTGGCCTCTGCATACCAACAGGAAAGCCACAGCAAAGAAAGCTGGCTCATCAAAAGACAAAGAAAGTACATGGGATTTCAAGATGCAATGAAGGAAGGGAAGAGATAATAAAGGATATTCCTCTACAAGCTGTTGTGGCACAAGAGACAAAGGCCAATGTGTAGGGAGCTCCTCACAATGCAGCTTAGTATAGATCCTCTAGATCTTTTAATCCATCCCTGAGACTCCTGTATAATCACTGATTGTTTCATAGTGGATTAATATTTAGGACATAAGCAGTACTTGTGAGGCAGTGTGTGAGGGAGTTCAACAGCTGGTGTTGCAGGATCTTGTTAATCAGACAACCATAATATGATGGTGTTCCAAAGCCATTGTGTATCATTGCTGTAGGAGACGCTTTAGCTTCACACCACCATCACCCCACACAAATCACATGTAACCTGATTCTTGTTTTGCTGCTGATCAGCAAAATCAGCCTAGCATGTCTCTCTCACCCTGCTCTGTCTAGCAGACTCCTCAGGTATTAAGAGGTTATTATTTGTTTTATACTTTGTCAATTTGCTCTGCCAGTCATTTCAGCACTTAAAGGTTATGAGGCAATGATGGCTTGAGAGTCTCCTCCACAAAGGAAGCTGTTTGTTGGAAGCACCTTGTCACACCAGAGTCATCCAATTAATGGTTTCCTTACTACAAGTTGCAAAGTCATATTTGTGTGCTGGACTAATAAACACCGTCTCTTCCCCAAATCCAGGCTTAATTCAGTTGTGCTAAGAGGAAACAAGATTTGCCAGAGCCCAACTGTCTTCTGAGATATACTGTGTGCTCTGACCTTTTACTGCAAAATAAAAAAAAAGATGTCCCTATTAGGGGCATATGTGATCAGCAATTCTTGTGCAAAATACAGTGTTCCCTCCCTTGTCGCAGGGGTTATGTTCCAGGACCACCTGCAATAAGTGAAAATACGTGTAGTAGGGAAACTATATTTATTCTATGTGTGGAGGAGAGCAAACCACAGACTACTTATTACAATGCGGTCTGTACTTTATTTTAGCAGTTACAATATAGAGTACACCGGCAGAGAAGAAGAATGGAAGCTAAATAACCCTTTTTTATTTTCAACCCTTCCCTCCCCTCCCCTCTCCCCCCCTTCCAAAACCCTTTGCACAATGCAAAAACCCACGAAACTGCAAAAATACTGCGATAAATGTGTACATTAATATTAATTAAAAACCCACAAAACAGCGAGGGAGCAAAAAGTGAACCACGAAGTAACAACAGAACACTGTAATTACCACATGGTTGGCCATGCCCATTCTGAAGCTCTGGTCATTGGTAAATTGAACCCATTGATGGAGCATATTGAAACTGGATTTTAACTTTTGTGGATTGTTTTGAACTGTACTTATTTTATTATGTTTATTATTTTTACTATGTTCACATTGTTGTATGGTCAATTGAACGTTTTGCTTTATATTGGAAACTGCCCTGAGTCCTCCTGAGGAGGTATATAAATAAATAAATTATTATTATTATTATTATTATTATTATTATTATTATTAGTAGTAGTAGTAGTAGTAGTAGTAGTATTGGTATTATATCAGCTTTGTACTTAGTGTAGTAATGGCTGATCTTTCTCTTCCTTTTCTGTATTTGTTAATTTCTTGTTGGCTACACTAAGGAACAAATGTCTCCCCACCACCATCCCAATCAACATTCAAATTATTCTTACTTTGTAGGAAGCAGGGCAGAATCAGAGGAGATAAAGGAGATGCTTGTATCTTTTTTTAAAAAAAAATAATGGCTAGATATATTGCTGGGTATTAATTGTATTGTGTCAATTACTGTAACTCCTGTAAAATATTAATTAAACAATAGCAAACAGAGCATATTTTATTTTCTCTATAGAAGTGAGCACTGATTTCCTCACAGACAGATTGGATGATGTGTTAACATGATGCATATTTTTAAGAACTTATTTTTCAAGTACTGTTCATAGTAGTATGAAAAGGTAATTAAAATCAAAAGATAGGGTGAAAGGGGTTGAATAATATGGGAGGAAAAAAACCCAATATATACAATGCAGGTCATTGGATAAACTTTTTCAGTAGTCGTTAAACATGTTTTGACACATTACAGCTGGGATGAGGAAATATGTCACCATGAATTTTGCTAGACTGCAGCTCCATCCACCAGTTATCCGTTGTGAAACTGGTTATGGATTATTAGACTGGTAGCCAATCGGGCTGTGTGATTGATAAAAAATGTTTCAAAACTCATTACAAAATTAAAGGGTGTTGGCATTTCATTTCTAAAGTGTGTCTAAAGTATTGTTAATGACAATTTCAATACTATAATGAGAGTAAAAAAATATTGTTACTTTTTTGTTATAGTAATTGTGCAAGTGGGGAAACTTCAGAGGCTTTTTCTCCCTCATGTTTACAGATAATGTGGTGAAACTTGCTACAATGGTAGAAGACATTTATCACTGTTATCCCATCAAATTTCAGAATGTTTCACTTATCCACAGTTTTTTGGGGAATTTTCAAAGTTTTTATAAACAACATTTTAAAAAACCCACAAGAGCTATCTCCTTGAATTTTCTATACAATGACACAAGATAACAGGGAATCACTCCTTCCAACTTTCAGAAATATTCATACATTTACTGATTTTAGGAAATTTTTAAAAAGTTTTGACAAAAACATTTTTATTTTTATTTTTTAAAAAGCCACAACAGCTATCTCATCAAATGTCTCTCATATTAACCAATAGAGACTTCTTCCCAGTCCAGCACAGATATTTACTTACTAGAAGTATCAGTCAGTCCTCCTGTTTGCAGATTTAATAATTTATTGGAACTCTTGCTGGCTGCTGCTAGGGATCCTCACCTTCCCAAACTACATTTCCCAGAATGCTGTGCTTTCCCAGTCTCTTGACCAGTGAACTCTGCTTTCTCTCTGCTGTTTCCATTTTCTAATGGTGAGAGGCCATCTATTTAAAGACGAATGTCAGCCTTTTTTACTGTCCTTTGCCTGCTTGCGCTGAAAATGAAACTGACTTTGGGAGACTTCTGGGGTTTACAAAGTTAAATAAAAAATATTGGGTAAGTTTTGATTCTTAAGTTTTTGCAGTTGGCCACGCCCATGTGTTGGATGTTTATTTATTTATTTACCATACTTATACCCCACCCTTCTCAACCCCGAAGAGGACTCAAGGTGGTTTTACATATAGGCAACTATTCAATACTTAATACAACATACAATTAAAATAAACATTAAAATTAAAACTAATACACATTAAAACATTTAAAAACATTACATTCACTAACAAAACCACACCATCCACAATCGTAATCTGGGTCATTCCAGTAGTCATTGCACATATTCCGTATCCATCTATCACACTACAATTATTCTCTGAAGGCTTGATCCCAAACTCAAGTTTTCACTTTCTTTCTGAAGTCCACAGTGAAATCTAATATCACTGGGGAGTTCCACAGCTGAGGGACCACCACTGAGAAGGGCCTGTCTCTCATTCCCACCAACCACACTTGTGAGGGAGGTGGGACTGAGAGCAGGGCCTTCCCAGATGATCTTAATCTCTGAGATGGTTCATATGGGGAGATGCATTTGGACAGGTAATCTGGGCTGGAATAATTTAGGGCTTTATAGGCTTAAGACAGCACTTTGAATTTGTACTCTCTGTACGCCGCTCCTGTGAGCAATCTGACTGCTGCCCATTGGGCCACTTGAAGCTTCTAAACAGAATTCAAAGGCAACCCCACATAGAGCGTGTTGCAGTAGTCTATTTGGGATGTAACCAGAGCATGGACTACTGTGGCCAAGTGCATCTAAAGTATGAATTTAACATATTTGATTCAATTTATGAGACCTCATGATAATTTTGCACCGCTCTAATAGGCAAACAACATCTGGGAAACCACATGGTTCACAAAGCTGCCTTAAAGAATGAGTGGTGAGAATAAATTGAAATGTAAACTGGAAGAAAGTTTAAATATAAGAAAAAGCTAGAGGAGACACTCTTTATATAAATAGTGGGAAGAGGGGGTAAAGTACAAATGGATCAGAACTTGAAACATTACTTCTTCTAGAAGTACAACTTCTAGAATGTTTTAGCCCTTCTGTCATGCTAGTAGGGCTGAGGCTGGGGGTTCCAGGAAATTACCAGAATCTGTTAGCAACTATTGCCGATATAAATATGATTACACCAACACACTTTCTAGAAGATTGAACAATGATTGCATTCTATTTAGGGTTGTGCATGTAGTACCAAGTTTGTATAGCAGATGAGTGTGAGGTATTGCCATATTTTGCATGATTGAGTTATTCAATGGTGCAATCTGGAGTAATTCTATTGCACTGTACCTTTGGATTACATTCACTGGCTGAAATTTACACTATGCAAACGATGAGCAGGATCTCAGTATTTCAAAGCAAACTTTGAATGTGCCAAAAAGAAATATTATCTATACATGAACAAATGTAAGTCAAAGGTTAAAATAATATTCATAAATCTTGTTCATGCATTTCTCATCAGTGGCTTTTCTATCTATTGTGTAATAATATGATCTGTAGTATAATGGAAAGTCATCAGAAATATTACAGTAACTTTTATGTCACTCCAAGTTCTTACATATTTTGACTCTATTTTTATTTTTAAATTTATTTTGCTGTTTATATGAAAAACCCCATCTATACTACACATAAATAAGGAAAATTGAGTTTTCATAAAATTATTCCCAACCCCCAGACATTAGAGAAATGGGATTATTGAAATATGCCTCTTCAAAACAACCTGGGGAACATTAAGATCATGATTAATCTCAAAACCGAGCAAAATAATTGTTTGCATTATCTTTGAAATAGTAAAGTGTCTTAGCAATCCAATTCTATGCAAAATTCTATGCAAAAGTAAGTTTGCTTATGGTGCTCCTTTCCATATCTGTCATTATGCATTTCCACCTACATGACACAGGGAGTATGAATGGAAATAATTTTGATTAATTTGCTCTGGATTTGCTTTGTGATGTAACAGTATACCCGAGTAATTGTTTCTCACGCAGTATAGAATACTGACTACGAAAGCATCCTTCCATGCATTCATATGCCTTATTAAATCCAAATAGATTTAATACCTGGTGCCTTGATGCCTATACTCTTTTGCTTGCTTTCTTACAATGCCTCACTGTTTTCTGATGTTGCCAAATGGCCAAAACTGCACAGCTTGGATTTTACACTAGATAGATAAGCACATTTTCTATTAGGGAATATTCAGCGAACAGCACATAATGTTATGCTCAGGATGTAATTAGCTCCGACATTTGCAAAATAGGGAATGGATATTCCTTCTGGTCAGAAGGAGAAATGATAGTGGTTATTACAAATTCATATAACAAAAATAATAAAACAAACTAGATATTTCCACTCAGAATCAATCCTAATTTTGTTGAATGCACAGGTAAATCTTCACACTTAATATAATTAACTTAATAATCTATTTAATTGAATTGTCTTGCAAATATTATAAAATAAAATTATTAGTGTGTCATCTAGTCCAGCCAAAGCTGCTGATACTTTTCAGGGCCATTCTGTCTTTAATGGGAAGGTGTCTTAAATACTTCCAATTTGATGGGGTCACATCATCAATACATTCCTCCTTACATGCCCATCTTTATTGTGTGCTGAGATGGAGCCCTTGTTGCTTTTTCTTATTCTCGTTTTAATTTTTTAATCATTTTCTTTTTTTTTATCAAATAATCATGAAGAAATAGAAAGAGAGAGAGTGGAAACCAGTCATTAATGCTCATTTCTGGAGAAACCTGGAAGTTATTAACAAACATTTAAAGGTTATACCACTAGTAATGCTCAATGATTATCTAAGTAATAAGTAATTATTGGCAGAACCTAGGGATATAATTCTTTCCTAATTTCCTTCTCAAAAGAAGTCTAGTCGCAGTTCAAGACATACTCTGTGCAAAATTAGCACAAGTTACTTTCCTACAGAAAAGAGTGCATTTATCTCCACAGAAAAATAATGCTTCTTATAGAAATGTTTGTTTCCTGCAAAGAAAAATACTTCCTCTCTCTGCACAAAATAGCTACAAGTAATTTTTGCATTCAATGAATCCCAGATTTCAGCAGACACTAGGGTTGCTTCTGCACAGTTAAAACTAGTATGCCAACTTTGTCCTTTCCTGGAGAAGTTACATCTGGCCATAGTGGTACATTCCTTGGTTATATTCTGTTTTAATTGCCATAATGCACCTTATGACTTGGGTCTCAGTTATGTGAAGAAGCGTCAAGTAGAGCTAAATGAATATTTAGGTAAAGCCTTCTCTTTGTCCCATTATTTTCAAAGGTTCATTTGGCTGGAACAAGGGACAGGGCATTCTCAGTGGCTGCTCCCGGACTTTAAAATTCCATACCCAGAGAGGCTAGGTCCTTGCTATCCTTTTAGAAGCAAATCAAATTATTTTTGCACCAAAAGGATAAATTAAAAACAAATTCTTAAATAAGCAACCCCACCAGCAACTTCCTACACCAGGTTGGAAGTTTATAATCTATGGGCTCTTTTGGCTCTATGTATCCTCTTTTGGACTTTACTAATTTCTCTTTCTATAAAATAAAATGGTCAACTAAAGGAGAATCATTATTCGTAGAAAATATGTTCCCACCCTTGCTCTAGTACATAGATATGTAGGGCACCAGGTATGAAAGTGAAACTAGGGCAAGCTTTGCATTTGATTCCCCATATAAGAGAACCCTGACTCATTGATTAATCCACTCAATTGTGAAATAAGGAATAAACATGTAGATACATTCATGAATTGATTCAATAGATCTTTTGTAGTTAGGTTTCATGCAAGTTGATCTCTGGGTTGACATCCACATTAGCACACACAAAATATAGGTTTGAACATAATTTGACTTTAACTTCCCTGTTCCCATGCCAACTATCAACCAGTGCAGACACTTACAGCTATTTCATGATGACACTTACCAACTACTGACATTTCAGGGACGCTTGCAGTATAAACCTCTTCAAGAAACATTGGTTCATTGTCATTGATGTCATGGATTTTGATCACAAATTCTGATTCCGGTTCAACTGGCCGAAGCGTTCTTCTGTTAATAGCCTGGGCACGTAGGGTATAGAAAGCTTTCTCTTCCCTATCAATTCTTCTTGTAGCATGAATGTCACCCGTTCTCTCATCAATAACAAAAAGAGTGCCAGCCCCATCTCCTGACAAAATGTACTTGAGGGAACCATCTCCTTTGTCTTGGTCTGAATGAAGCTGGGGGAGAAAAAGGGGTAAGATTGGGAAGACAAAAATTTAGTTTTTTAGAGGACCAAAGCAAAGAACTTTAATAATAATATAAGTCAATCTTTTAAAAAGCCACACAGTGTGTTTCAAGAAAAATTTGCATCAACAAAGCAAAGTGTTTTTCCATTTACAGTGACTGAAGACAATGTAGAGTCTGATTGTATGTATACATGTGTCTATGTGTGTAGCATTCATGCTTTTATAATGTCTTTGAAGCTCACCATAATCTTTAGAGTGCAACTCCTATGGCAGATTTTAAGCTTTTTTTTTTCCTCCCCAGCAACACCTGTTCTGTGTCGTGGAACATTTGTGTCACAAATCTTGAAGAAGAATTTTATGCTAATACTGACCTTTTCATTCCTTGAAAAAGAATCTATTAAACATTCACAACCTGCTGTGTTAGTTGTAAATTCTCTAAGCAGATAAGGGACATGGCAGGATACATGGCAATTAAGGAAAGAAGAATAGCTGGGGCTGATGCTGAACATTTTTTAAAAAGTGAAATCTTACCATTTGTTCCAAATGCAAAATGTACGGAGAATCCTGCCTTCCTAGACCGTAACTTTAAGATCTTAAGGTTTCTGTATTTCAATCAACATCAAAAATATCCCAGGACAGTTGAATGGAGGAGTTGTAGCATCAAAATCTCTCTCTTTTTTTAATCTCTGTGACCCCAAGAGGTTGTAATCCCAGAAAATCTAGCCAGCATAGTCTATGGTGGGAGAGCCAGGGAGCTGTTTTCTAGCATTTGGAGAGCCATTTTACTTTTCCTCATTTACCTATCCATGAAACAGCTCTGGTTACCCTGAAGAGGATGAATTAGCTAATGGTTCATAATATGTATTGGGATGGGAAATTATACACCCTTATTCACACAAGGAGCCCTGGTGGTGAAGTGCATTAAAGCACTGAGCTGGAGACCGAAAGGTCCCAGGTTCAAACCTCAGGAGCGGCGTGAGTGGCCGCTGTTAGCTCCAGCTCCTGCCAACCTAGCAGTTTGAAAACATGCCAATGTGAATAGATAAATAGGTACCGCTCCGGAGGGAAGGTAACGGCGCTCCATGCAGTCATGCCAGTCACATGACCTTGGAGATGTCTATGGACAATGCCAGCTCTTTGGCTTAGAAATGGAGATGAGCACCAACCCCCAGAGTCGGTCACGACTGGACTTAACGTCAGGGGAAACCTTTACCTTTTACCTATTCAAACACTAAGGCCATTTTTATCAAAATATTATCTCACTTTATAGGAAGGAAAGAAGGAAGGAAGGAAGGAAGGAAGGAAGGAAGGAAGGAAGGAAGGAAGGAAGGAAGGAAGGGAGGGAGGGAGGGAGGGAGGGAGGGAGGGAGGGAGGGAGGGAGGAAGGAAGAGGATAAACAATATTCACACTGTTTCCCACAACGAGAAGGCAATACAGGTTGAAATACCCCTTGCAAAATCCAACTGGAAAGGGCAAGAAATCAGTGAACTTTTCACACACATAAAATTTTTGAAGTGCCCCCCAAAAGTGGCTTGCTCAGCATTGTGTGTGTGTGTGTGTGTGTGTGTGTGTGTGTGTGTGAGAGAGAGAGAGAGAGAGAGAGAGAGAGAGAGATTCCTTTCCATGTGCAAGAAATAAATAAGACAACTTTATATCCTTCATGGATATTCAGAAACAAGTCCCTTTCATAATAGTGTTCCAGAGAGGTTTACCTGACATCTACTTTATCTTTTTGGCATTAGGCAAATGCCACTTGAGTCTCTCAGGCTCTTTGGCCATCTGTACTGTTCTACTGCTATTCTACATTCTTAAATAGTATTGTTTCTCATATGCTTTTAGATTGGAGGAGACACAACTGGCTTGAAGGCCCAGCATAAAATCTGCAGAGGCTCCTCACATGGCCTTCAGGTGATCCTAGAAAAACTCCTTTTCAATTCTATCATAAGTACATTGTCTGGACGATAGCAAGGAGAGGAAATCTATCATCTCCAATTACTGATAAGATATTCTTACATTCTTATGGCAAGGATTTTCCTACACAGAACTTGCCCTCCGGTGGGGATAACACATGGTGAAAAAAGATAAACAGAAACTAGCTGGTCCACAAGCTCGGACACTGCCCAACATCTGCAACTGACAACTCTTCATTTTGTTGCTTCTCTGCCTTCCACAAGTACAAACACTATAGAAGGGAATCCTTGCACACATCCCACTCATTAAGTCTGATGAGTATACAAATGGATAAGCCCCGTAGTGGCTTATCGTCACACAAAGCTGATACAGGTTGCTAAATGATAAGCTAAATTGGGGAAAAGCTGAAATCCTGATCCAGGATCTGGGTCTTTCCCCAACTTAGAGGAAGTGAAGATAGTTGGACCAGTTTCCAAGCAGAACTGGTCACAACTGTCTTCACTACTAGTCTGCATTCCCCAGACAACCCAGGGACAGCAGTCCCCTGTTATTCCCAAGCTTTATGTTGAAGCACTACCTTGCCCTCAGTGCTTTGCCAGATGTCAACCAGAGCACCACTGTGCCGATGGAGGGGGGGGGGGGGAGAGAAGGGTTGGAGACTACCATGACATGGGGCTGGGGATCATCATGACACAGAGGAGATCCTTAGGGTAGCAGCCTATCTGTATCAAATTGTGTTCAGGGTGGCTGGGAAGTAGAGTCTACCTTCTGCCTCTGAAGACACCCTTGTGGGCTCAATCTGGCATCTTGGATACAAGATAGGACCCACATTCGTTTCCAATGTAGAAGTGCCCTTTTCCTGATCTGACATTAGAACCAGGAAAAAAGTCAGGAGAAGTCATGCTTTTGGGTTATAACATTCAAAAATCTTTCAACAGGCATGATCAGTACAAATGAGTAATGTTACTAAGCTCTGTCAGTAAGTGGGTTGCTGTGGATTTTCTGGGCTGTATGGCCATGCTCCAGAAGCATTATCTCCTGATGTTTTGTTCACATCTATGGCAGGCATCCTCAGAGGTTGTGAGTCCTGCCATAGATGTGGGTGAAACATCAGGAGATAATGCTTCTGGAACATGGCTATATAGCCCAGAAAACTCACAGCAACCATGAAAATCTTTGACAACACTCTGTCAGTAACTTTTTATGGTCCCAAAGTATCACTTATTTTAATATCTAGGTTTCCTTCTTTTAAATGCAAGTATATTCTAACATAAATCATTGCCTTTTTCATTATTTTCAAATAGTTAAAAGTGCTTTAATGTTAAAGGAACAGATTTATTAAGCAATCATTCCTCAATCAAATTCTAGCTGGTTGCTACAGTTTCTCTTCCTTTCCCACCTTTAGTTGCTAATTCAGTCATAGCACAAAATACAATTTCACAGTGTAATTTGGAGAATAAGCATTCTATAACTACAACAAACTTTTAACTTCAGAAAAGTTTGCCAAAAGCTTCCCTCACCCTTGATTTTCTTATCATTACCTTGTCTGAAGAGTGAGCTCCAAATCTGCTTGGGAATATATCTGAATCCCAAATTTTGGAACAGATCTGGCAACTGGATATACTGTGTTTAAAACAGCATTCAAGGATTTTTGCCAGACATATACAGATGGTAGCTAAAGTCCAAGTTTTTAAATTATAAATGTATTGTTTTTACATATATGCTTTTTAAAATCATGATTGATTGATAATGCATTTTTAATTGCTGGCCATGCTTTTAACTGGGTTAGATGTCTATTTGTTGCTCTCTTTTAGGACCTCATCACATTGACTTTTGGTTCCATCCCAGGATGCTTCCAGGACGGATCCCACTGGAGCCCTTCACACAATGCAGGGCTACTTCCAGCAGGGCTCCATCCTGGCTCAATTCTGGAAGTGTCCTAAGATGGAGTTCTGAGAACAGGGGTGACTACCTGTGTTCTCATAGCCCACAATGGGGCCACTGTATGGGAAGCTGGGTGGGGATATGGGGCATGGGACGATGGTTTTCCCCCTGCCTAATGGATTTGCCATGCTGCCCAACAAATTCCCCCCACTGTTGCTCAAATTAGTAACCTCAGTGTGATGAGGTCCTTGATCTTTGGGGATATATTACATGCCCAAGGAAAAATGAGAAGACAGTGGAAACAATACATCAAAGAACAATACAAAATAGATAAAAGGATGACAGATTCATTCAAGGAAGAACCATTTGAAACTGAACCTTAGAAATTCCAGTGAAAGCTGAACTTGGGGGGGGGGGGGATAACCAGGAACAGATGGCATACCAATAGAGCTGCTTGAAGCTAAAGAGGCAGGATCTACTCAATTCAAAACTGTCAAAAATATGGAAAACAGAACAATGACCCACAAATTGGAAATACACAGTATACACTCCAATTCCCCACAAATGGGACACCAGGAACACAGCAGGGCCATCACTTTAAACTCCCATGCAAGTAGAGGGATTGTAAAGAACTAATAACGACTAAGGCTCTTTCAGTCAGGGGGGAATCTTTTATCCCAATGCTGCCACCACTGTGTAAAGGAGGGTAGCCTACAAGACCCAATTAATAATGAATAGATGTTCCAAATAATAAAAGTTAACTGCCACCGATTAGTGGAAATGCAGCCACCACTGTGTGGAGAGACACCTTTAGATTATAAAAGTGCTCAACCACCCAATAGCTCAGAGGAAGCCTTTTACTTTATTCGGTGTTAAAATGGTAGCACAATTGTGTTGAGGGAGTCTATAGACGACAGAGGTTTTGATGTTAAAAGAACAATATCAAGTTTATTCAGGCACAAGTTTGGTGGTTACAAAAGATGTTTCTTATTAACAGTTACAATACTAGAATGAGATGAATCATCTCTAAAGTATCACTTCTTTTACTTAAAGTAGTTAAAACTTCTTCCTCTGCTCCTTTTGAACTGTTACTTCAATGGATCTCTGTGAGACCAGCTGGGATTGGTTCCCAAAGTCTGAAACTTGGACTACCCAGTGACTTCAAACCACAGTCACCCCAATGATATACTATCACAGATTCTCTGTGCCTTTCCAGGACACAGACTACATTAAATAAGTCACCAAACATATTTAAAACTGACTCAAAATGAACAATTGAGTCTCCTTGATCCCATCAACCTGGAATCAATCTTCCCTTTGCCTCATCAGAGCACAGACTGAGGCTTCACTTTTTTTTAAAAAAAACCTCTTCACTTCTCCTGCCCTCGGCAGATGGCTCCGCCCACATCTCCATGGCAACTGCCTCAGAGGAGAGCCACTAAATGGCTGCCGCCGTCTCATACCTACCTAACCAAACCACGAGCACATAGTTAAACACAACAAACATGAATACAAAACTCATACTTCATTACAGGGATGTTCAAAAATTTACAACAAAGAGTTTTACCATAAATGGAGTGAGAAAGGCCACAGGACAATGTTGGGTTCACAAAAGGAAATAACAAAATGTTGAATATATTGGATAATGGAGCACCCTGAAGAATTCCAGAAGAAAACCTGCCAGTGCTTATTAGATTACAGAACAGTCTTTCAGAAAGAATTACTTTTAGGACCTCTTCACACAGTCCCTGGGACTGTGCCGTAGCGCCAGCAGTTGCCTGTGAAAGGGAAGGTGAACAGGGTGGATAGTGGCACCTCCGCACCCTCTCCCCTCATCATATGCTGGATATGGCACAAGGCGCTTTATTGCCCTGTTCCCATCATATGGGAGAAAGGGTGGCAATGAAAATTTCCCTGCCATCTTTCCCCCCATTATATGGGGGAAAGGAG
Source organism: Anolis carolinensis (assembly GCF_035594765.1). Lineage (NCBI taxonomy): Eukaryota > Metazoa > Chordata > Lepidosauria > Squamata > Anolidae > Anolis > Anolis carolinensis. The sequence continues at coordinate 107,743,262 of NC_085844.1, forward strand.
GTGAAAGTACAGTTAGCTCCATTGGAGCTTCCTAAAAACATTTTCCTTGAGATGCTTCCCCTCCACTTCAGGAGTAATGTGGGCAGGGCCAAGACAGTGTCATTTGATGGCACTTGACACTGCCTAAAAGAAGAAAAAGGGGCACAAAAAAAGCCCCATATGAAGAGGTCCTTAAAAAGAAATGGATATGCCAAACATTTCATTATCCTGATGTATAATCTGTTCTCAGGACAACCTGCTACTGTCAGGATAGAATATGGAGAAACAGAATGTTTTCCAATTGGTCCAGGGAGTCAGGGAAGGCTGCATTTTCTCACCTTACCTGAATATATCATACATAAAGCAGGGTTCAACTCGGAAGGAGGTTTGAAAATTGGATGAAGGAACCTCAACTATTTAAGATATGATATGATAACAAAATAATGTATTAGGAGGAAGGGCTCTAGTGGACAGATATTTGCAGTGAAGAGTGGTGGTAATTTTAGGGAAACTATAACATGTTTCTTCTTGTGGAAAATACACAGGCTGAAGTCTACCCATAAGAAATGTAACTGGGGGTAACCTAATGGGGAAGTAAGCATGGCAACATTCTGTAAATTGACACATAACAAAGATGTACAGGCTTGAAGAGACTATGCTTTTGTGAGAATTTTATCAGCATTATGCTTCAGGATACATCACCTTACCACTGCTGGTTGACCTCATGCCCCTGCCCCCAAAACAAAACAAAAGTCTAAGAATTCCTGTACTTTTAGAGAGAGTTTATTGGCATTATGGCATGGAACAATATTTTATCACTATGAATGTGAAGCTTATAATATATTACTCTTAGTGAAAGCAGGAATATTTCATTTCCATAAGAGGTTTGAATTCAAAATTAAACTCTTGATAGAGCAGAGTTAGGCTCATCCTCTGGACACCGATTCAAGGACAAAGGAAACCAAAAGAAGAATATAGATTTCATTTTATGAACTTCTAGTAAGTTTATGCAAATGATCTGAGACTTTTTTTCCTGGTGCAAATAAGCAGCCATACGGTTATGTTCCTAATGGCCAACATTTGCATATTGGTCTCATTATATTTAAATGTTAACAGCAGCAGCAACAACTTTTTGTGCATAAGCAGTCTGCTACATATTTGCATACTATAAAATGCTTCTTGGAAAACATGCACAAGGAAATATACATCACCCTTATAGAGAGAATATCTCAGAAGTCCCTCTAATTATGTTTCAGAATGAACCAAGAAACAATGACATATTTTTAAATGCAAGCTCAATGCTGTAGAAAGCATTTTTCCTAGCCCATATAAAGAATAGGGGAACATTAGTAAAAAAACAAAAAACAAAACAAAACAAAACAAAAAACTGGAACAAGCTTTTATGGTAATACCTTCAGTCATTACAGTCAACAATGAAATGCATGTGAATTAATTAAATAAAAAAGATAGAGATGGGAGAAAGACAGACAAAATTCATAAAAAAATATATTGTAATGCATGCAGGGTCTACTACAAATTCCTATTCTTATCTACACCAGAGACTTCATCTCACTGAACATGTCATGTGTTTGGAAGAGTAGATTACCATCCAGCTCAGGCATACTCTGTTTTGAAATTAAATGGATGATTTTCCTACCTCCATCACACACTAGCAAACTATCTGTTTTGTTCAGAAGTTCTCAGTTGATTTGCCATCGCATTGTAGAGAGTTGTTTTCACCCACTGTCCCTCCCATGTTTTATTTGTGAAAAGAAACACCTCCTCTCCTGGACTATGGTTTTTGTTCCTGGGTTAAAAATGTAATATCCTAATTGGATCTATCATAAACACATGGGAAAAGTTTATTAAACTGAAAAAAAACTTTGCAAGAGGGACATCCTGCTATAAGCACATTTTGGTCTAGTTTCTCAATGATTGAATATCTTGTAGAATCTCCACCAATTTAACATAGCTTGTGGACACAAAAATATGGAGCACAGCTACTTTCAAAGTAAGGACTATACAATTAAACAGGAAATAACACTTGAAAACTAGGCACTTACTATTATTATTATTATTATTATTATTATTATTACTGTATTATATTGTATGACACAGCAAACAAGATAGATATGCTGGATTTCATATCACAAAATCACAAGTCGAACACTTCCCAAGCGTTTAGGACTGTGTGATGTATTTTCGGATGATGCGCGCACATCCCAGTAGGGTGGCCATATGCAGTTGGCAGATCGTAATTTTGTCAATGCCTATTGTTTCCAATAATAATTTATTATTATTATTATTATTATTATTATTATTATTATTATTATTAATCTGAGGGAGGATGACTATCTGTCAGGGGTGCTTTGATTTTGCTTTTGCTACATGACAGAAAGAAGGGAGTTGGACTAGATGACCCTTGGGGTCAACCAAAGGAGGAGAAGGAGAAGTAGGGAATGAGGCATTTGGGGCTCTCCCTTCATTCCCTGTGATGGAATAAGGAAGGAAGGGAAAAAGGAGGAAGATGTAACACATTGCACACACAACACAGAAAAGAAAGGAAGGAAGGTCCCCATAAAGTGCATGAGACAGAAAGGAACATAATGTACTGTCGATCTTCCCTTCTTTGTGAGCAAAAGGTAACGATGGAACTTTTTCTCAAGGGACATTTCATCTCCTGCCACAAATTGCCTAACCAGATCATTTCAAAGGGGCCCCTGGTGGCACAGTGCGTTAAAGCTCTGAGCTGCTGAGCTTGCAGACCAAAAGGTCCCAGGTTCAAATCCCAGGAGCGGAATAAGCACTCACTGTTAGCGCCAGCTCCTGCCAACCTAGCAGTTTGAAAACATGCCAATGTGAGTAGATCAATAGGTACTGCTCTGATGGGAAGGTAATGGCGCTCCATGCCATCATGCTGACCACATGACCTTGGAGGTGTCTAAGGACAACGCCGGCTCGTCGGCTTAGAAATGGAGATGAGCACCAACCCCCAGAGTCGGTCACGACTGGACTTAACGTCGGGGAAAACCTTTACCTTATCATTTCAAAGCTGAGAATGGTGAATACCATCACATGACAGAATTTTGTCCATCTCTATCTGGATAATTTGCAAAAAAGTCTCTTGCCAACCAGCTTAGAAAGCATCTAAAAAGATAATTCTTTGAAATACTTTTTTAAACCCAAATATCTCTACCCTACACTTGAAGCCTACGTCATGTGATGAACACAGTAGGTTGCCATTTCTTAAGTGGGTGGCTCAGTAGTATTTAATGACTGCGATGAAGTGGCAGGTTACAACTACAACAATGATAATCTACACATATCAGATAAAAATCTAAGGTCCATGAATGCACATCTCAGCCAGGAATGGACAAATATGTTATGTAAACTTTTTCAACTTCATTTTTATTGAATTATGAAATCTGTAAATATGTTTAAAAAATTAAAAAGAAAAAAAACCCAGAAACAAATGTAACTCTTAAATACTGTATTATCAATTCCAAGAGGCATCACTATTACTAATACAGAGGGAATGGTATTGTATCTGCTTGCCACATAATGTTTAAGTATGAGAAATCCGACAGGGAAAATAAGGATACTGCAACATTTCTAAATTCAGCATCACGAACATGGTTGAATACACACCTTTACAACCATATTTTTAAGAGCTAGGCACTTAAAACTCTCTGCCTGGATGGATGAACCTGTCAGTTTTGGTTTTTCCACCCTACATTTAAAAACAAACTCATATCTTTTTGTTCAAGTATGTGAAATTTTAGGTGCATTGATCCAAATACAAATCTAAAGAAATTCTCATCAGTTTTCATTTCAGACTGAAGGGAAATCCCAGATATGGAAGGGCTGCATATGCAGCCAGAGTAAATAACACTGGGACACAGAGACCAACCATCTGATTTGATAAAAGACACTTTCCTATTTCACGAAGAAGCACTTCAAACATTTGGAAGATGTTACACAAATAGAAAGGGTTATTTTTAGTATTGTCCTGTAATACTTGAACGTGCGTGTTCTACTAAAGATATTATATAAACTAAAGCTGTATAGGGAAGACATCTAAACTTTTGGTTCATTTGCTCTTTATGTCATAAGATACTTTAAGCTTTATTATTAACAAATTACACATCGAGCTACAAAAGCCCTCTCCCCCTTTCTTTCTTGCACATATGCCCAGCTGACATGCCCTTTCTTAAATATTCATGTCTGCATTCAGGTCAATGGCAGGTTATGAAAAATAGATTTCAGAACAGACTTATTTCAAATATCCTTAAGAACAGCAACAATGACCCTGAAATGCATGCCAGACATGTTGATAGCAGATTTTTGTGCAGAATAACTTGGGGATTGCCTGAACTGTATCTTATCACTTCTCCAAAAAAGAGAAGCACCCCTTTCTCTGAGTAGAGTGATAAATGGTAAGAACTTTGCCCATCCCTAAAAGAATAATAAAACATAATAAATAATAAATAATAAAACATAATAAATAATAATACATAATAAATAATAAAACATGCAAAGATGACTGACAAAGTTCTGGAACACAACACACCAGACATCACAGTTGTGGAAAAGAAAAAGGTTTGGATCATTGATGTTGCCATCCCAGGTGACAGTCGCATTGACGAAAAACAACAGGAAAAACTCAGCCGCTATCAGGACCTCAAGATTGAACTTCAAAGACTCTGGCAGAAACCAGTGCAGGTGGTCCCAGTGGTGATCGGCACATTGGGTGCTGTGCCAAAAGACCTCAGCCGGCACTTGGAAACAATAGACATTGACAAAATTACGATCTGCCAACTGCAAAAGGCCACCCTGCTGGGATCTGTGCGCATCATCCGAAAATACATCACACAGTCCTAGACACTTGGGAAGTGTTTGACTTGTGATTTTGTGATATGAAATTCAGCATATCTATGTTGTTTGCTGTGTTATAATAAAATAATAATAATAATAATAATAATAATAATAATAATAATAATAATAATAATAACTTTATTTTTATACCCCGCCTCTATCTCCCCAAAGAGGACCAAGGGCGGCTTACATGGGGTCAAGCCCGAATAAAAACAATAGCAATTTTAAAAAACACAATAGACAAAAACATGCACAATTATAAAAATTTAAACATTAGCCAATAAAAACAAATGAAAAGAACTAATAAAAACATGGATTAAAAGAAGCACCCTCCCCTCTACTCTCTCTGCCATGATATTGTTTCTGGCCGTTTTTGGATGCCTGGGTGGGGAAATGGGGCTGGCTCCCTAAGGCAGTGCTGATCTTTTCCCGTCTTTGCAGAATGACCTTCGACTAATCCATGGGTCATAAAAAAAATCCATACCACAGTTAGCTCACCAAATTTCAGAGTGGTTGACTTATCCATGCATGGAATTTTGGTGAATTTTCAGTTTTCATAAACAATTAAAAAAAACTACAAGAGCTGTCTACTTGAATTTTATCTACAATGAACCAGATAACAAGGGCACCAATCCCTGGAAGTATCAGAAAGATTCACATATATACAGATTTTTGGGGATTTTTAAAAGTTTAGACCAAAACAATTTATCCCCTAAAAGGTGATAACAGCATTCCCCTTGAATGTCTGTCTGTCTTTATGACACACAACCACATAACTTCAACTTAGCACAAATACTATTACTTACTTACTTTAGTCCTTTTTGCAGGTATTTATTTCATTTGGAATAACTCTAAACGGTGACTGCAAGGTCAGTCCTCACTTGGGCTCTTCAGCCTCATCTGAGTCCTAGGCAGCTTTGCATTCTGGGAAATGTAGTTTACAGAAGGGCCTTTTGCAATACTCTACTATATACTCTACTATTGGGGGCCTGGCCTTTCCAAACTACAATTGAGATGGCTATGATTAGTCACACCCACAGCTCCCTTTCTTATGGCAGTGCCGGCAAGGAATGAGATTTTAAAAACACTTTATGTTACCTTGGTTTGCCAATGTTATAGGCAAAATTAGACTGACCTTGAAAGACATCCAAATGTTACAGAACATTTATAAAAAATGGATAATTGATTCAAATTCTAAATCCCCCCCTCACCTTTCCTGCATGCCTCAGAATTCACTTTCATATACAGTAAAGTCTCACTTATCCAACATTCGCTTATCCAATGTTCTGGATTATCCAACGTATTTTTAAGTCAATGTTTTCAATATATCATGATTTTTTGGTGCTAAATTCATAATTACAGTAGAGTCTCACTTATCCAACATAAATGGGCTGGCAGAACGTTGGATAAGCAAATATGTTGGATAATAAGGAGGGATTAAGGAAAAACATATTAAACATCAAATTAGATTATGCTTTTACAAATTAAGAACCAAAACAACATATTATACCACAAATTTGACAGAAAAGGTAGTTCAATACGCAGTAATGCTATGTAGTAATTACTGTATTTACGAATTTAGCACCAAAATATCATGATATATTGAAAACATTAACTACAAAAATGCATTGGATAATCCAGAATGTTGGATAAGCGAGTGTTGGATAAGTAAGACTCTACTACGTTGCATTACTGCATATTGAACTACTTTTTCTGTCAAATTTGTTGTATAACATGATGTTTTGGTGCTTAATTTGTAAAATCATAACCTAGTTTGATGTTGAATAGGCTTCTCCTTCATCTCTCCTTATTATCCAACATATTCGCTTATCCAACATTCTGCTGGCCCGTTTATGTTGGATAAGTGAGACTCTACTGTACCAAAATTTAATGACTCAAAAAGAGTTCCAATTTTTATTCCAAATTATGCACAACCAATATATATAAAAAATTTACAAATGCAACTTAAGAAGAAACTCTGGGACTGCCTGTATTCTTAAAAATGTTTCATCATTTCCAAATAATGTTTCAGCTTTTGTTTTGATTTACAACCCCCCTCCCCCAGTTTCCTATTTACTTTAAAGACCATTATTAAGTATATAGGTTAATCTTCTAATTTCCTTATAAAATTGACAGTGCAGGCTTGGAGCAAGGATTTACATTTCTGCTCATTTTATTCTTCCACATAAGAAAGGAATTTTTTAAAATCATATCTCTTTTAAGGGATGGTGTACAAGTTTTGCACATTGTTCAGTGCTTTTGTGGGATTTCTGGAGACCATTTTTAAAAATGTTTTGCAAAAAAGTGTATGAAACGAGCAAAACATTGGGGATTGCTTTTCTCCCAGTGGGGACTCAAGATGGCCAACAAATACATATTTTGGTCACCAGTTAAAGAACAATAAAAAAACAATTTAATAGTACTGTGTGGGTTAGGTTAAATTACAGTAGAGTCTCACTTATCCAACATAAACGGGCCGGCAGAATGTTGGATAAGCGAATATGTTGGATAATAAGGAGGGATTAAGGAAAAGTCTATTACACATCAAATTAGGTTATGATTTTACAAATTAAGCACCAAAACATCATGTTTAACAACAAATTTGACAGAAAAAATAGTTCAATATGCAGTAATGTTATGTTGTAATTGCTCTATTTACAAATTTAGCACCAAAATATCACGATTATTGAAAACATTGACTACAAAAAATGTGTTGGATAATCCAGAACATTGGATAAATGAGTGTTGGATAAGTGAGACTCTACTGTACAATTAAAACAGAATAAAACACAAAACTCCCCCCCCCCAATCCTATCCACAATCTCCCTAGCAGTGTGCCCCTTATCCTTCTCCAAATGCTTGCTGGCAGAGAAAGATCTTTATATGTTTGCAGTAAAAAATAACTTAGGGCCCTTCCATACAGCCCTATATCCCAGAATATCAAGGCAGAAAATCACACATTATCTGAGTGTGGACTCAGATAACCTAGTTCAATGCCAATATTGTGGGATTTTCTGCCTTGATAATCTGGGATATAGGGCTGTGTGGAAGGGCCCTTAGTTCCACTTCCTCATATTTCATTTCAATCATTTTCAGTTATTACTATTTTTGTTCCTATTCTTAGTGCTCAGGAGAAGAAAAAAGTGCTGTTGTTTTTATTTCTATGCAGGGGCGAAAACTCTCACAGAAGTTGACAAGTTTTTACAATCTTGATTAAAACACCATGTCTTGTCAAAGACAAACACATTTGCAATATACCCACAGTTCAGATGATGCTTCACACTTGAATAAATAGGTTCAGATCAATTTTATATCATTCATCTCTATAACACGTAGTATTAACTAAGCAATGATGCTGGCCAGAATTCAAACACTAAATTAAATGCACATTTTTCTGGACTTCAGAGAAATCTGATTAAGATTTTGATTTAGCATGAATTACCAATTTCCTTTCAAGGCTTTCTAAACCTGAGCTTCATTTCGTCTTTCACATTTTCTCTCATGGAATCATTCCTGGACAATTAAAGAAATATTAACTAATATGAATTCGTTAGAGCATCTTGTTAAATTATTCATTTTAGCTGGTGGGTTACCAGATGGTTACGTGATACAAATAACTTAGTTACTCATTAGCGCTCATTAAATGAGCATGAGGAAGCTAGATTATTCCAGCAAAAGCCAATGTTTAGCTAGATTCGTTTTGAATATTTCTTTTTATTTTGGAAATAATCTAAAACCAAAACCCGCACAACTTTTAGCCATCATCTTTCAAAAATATAAAAATGAGCTGCCAATTAGCAATTGACAAAGACAGACATAGCTTATAAACTTTGAATGAGCGGGTTGGAAATGGGTTTAAAATGTTTCTCTGTCTTTGCAGGGAGAGTGTTTCTTGTGAATTCAGGTCCCCCCCCCCACACACACACATTTATTAAATTTTAAAAATTAAACATACAACTAACATATACACAAAACATACAGTATATCAGTCATACAATTAATCATATATTTTATATATGTAATCTCTGTGTGCACCCATCACCCATAGGACATTTATTCATCCTTAATATTAATAATTTTTATATTAACCTCTTCTCCAAAATGCTAATATACCATATATACTTGAAGATAAAGTGGATTTTTCAGCTCTTTTTCGAGCTGAAAAAGCCTCCATTGGCTTATAATGGGGTCAAGGCCAGGCAGCGGAGCCTGGAGGCCATTGCTTGCAATATATGATATATTTTTATCTCCTCTTACCCTCCCTTATCAGTGTGTTTTCTCTTCCAAAGCCTCCCTCACTCTTAACCAAGGGAATGGTTTGAAAAGGGAGAGGGAGAGAAGCCCTTACACATCAGCAAGAAGAAGAAAAAATATATCCATTAATGAAAGCATTTTCCCCTGATTTATTTGTTAATCTCTCCTACAGATATCTAGGCATTTTCTCCTTCAAGCCTTTGCAATCCCTATCTATCTCTATCTATATATCTATCATCTATCTATCTATCTATCTACATTAATTTTATATATGAATTTTCCCTTCATATGTTTGCAGGTCTTTGCAAATCCTATATACATATAGATATGTAGAGATTTCCATGTGTGTTAAAACGCTGAGCTGCTGAACTTGCAGACCAAAAGGTCCCAGGTTCAAATCCCAGGAGTGGAATGGGCGCCCGCTTTTAGCCCCAGCTCCTGCCAACCTAGCAGGTCTTTGCAAATCCTCTATACCTATAGATATGTAGAGATTTCCATGTGCCCTGGTGGCACAGTGTGTTAAAGCGCTGAGCTGCTGAACTTGCGGACCAAAAGGTCCCAGGTACAAATCCCGGGAGCGGAATGAGCGCCCTCTGTTAGCCCCAGCTCCTGCCAACCTAGCAGTTCGAAAACATGCCAATGTGAGTAGATCAATAGGTACCACTCTGGCGGGAAGGTAACGGCGCTCCATGCAGTCATGCCGGCCACATGACCTTGGAGGTGTATATATCTGTTTATCTTTCTCTATGTGTATGTATATGTGTATATTATATATATATATTCTCCTCACATGTTTGCAAATCTTTTCAAATCCTATATATATATATAATTATCTATCTATCTATCTATCTATCTATAGAGAGAGATGTCTAGATACAGATATATATGAATATAGATATATAGGGCTTGCAAATATTAGAGGGGAAATGCATACACAATTATATAAACATGTCTAGATAGATATGAATATAGATATATAGGGCTTGCAAATATTGCAGGGAAAATGCACACACACATATAGAGATAGAGGTCTAGACAGATATAAACATAGATATATAGGGCTTGCAAATATTGCAGGAAGGAAATGTACATACAGAGAGAGGATTTGCAAATGTTTCAGGGGAAAATAAATATGTTAAATTAGTACATATAATCATAGAACTATATCTAGTTCTGCACTGCTAATTTTATTGGTATCTATTTTTATTTTGAAATTTACCAGTAGCTACTGCATTTCCCACCCTCGACTTATACTATAGTCAATACGTTTTCCCAGTTTTCTGTGGTAAAATTAGGTGCCTTAGCTTATATTTGGGTCAGCTTATACTCACGTATATACAGTATGTTGATTTGGTTTTATTCCCTTTTCCTTGAAAAATATATATTCTAGGAATTCACCACATATGGCTTGTGAATTGGGTTTTCAAGGCACACCTATCCTTGTCTACCCAGAAAGAACACTTTAGGCTGTTTGATTTCCCCCTTTTGCCCATCACAAGAGAAGAGGAGGGTGGGATTTTGCCTTCCTTAGTAGGCAAAAACTGTTGCAACTTTTCCCAGCTTATGTGTTCTTCCCAATTAATACTACACCAATTAATGCTACACCAATCTACACCAATTAATATTGTTTTGCCATCTTGACCACACATTGATGTTACTTGACCATACATGCCCCAATTTTTCACTGTGAAATGTTGGTGAGTCTGATGTATCCTCTGTAATTTAGAGGTAACAATTAGAAATGTTAGCATTTGAAGTATTAACATAATTCTGAGCCATTACTTACAGTTGAATTTAGTATTATTCCTTTCTTTTTGTTAGTTTGCAACACTTTCTGGCGCTGATCAAGAAAGATAGAGGAATTAGTCTCAAACACTGTGCAAAAGCAATTTCAGAATAACTTGCAGGCTTCAGAAATCTCCACATCTTTAGCTTTTTTGGTGATAAGCACAACCACAGTGTTAACACTTGCCTGAGGTCCATGGTGCCTGTTAATATAGCGGGAAAGAGCTATCTCCATAGAAGTATTAGCTCAAAATGTTTTCTGTCTAAATAAAAGAAATAAAATGTTCTTCTACATTCCAAGTCTGACTGTCCTAGATTGGCATTTGTTTTCTCCATCAATAATGGTGGCAATATCCTCCATCATACCAACAGTAGAAGGCTATCATCAAATGTTGGACTTACATACATAGCACTTTCTCACAGAAGCTCATCACAAGTACCCATCCCCTAGGCATTCAAAAATAAAAACATCCATCTCACTCTACAGAGATATCTTTCTTTGTTGGATAGATTTACAAATTGGTGGTTGCATTTAGATTTCTGGGTCAGAATTTGTGCAAGCCTAATTTAAAGATAGTTCTTTGTCCAAGTAAGTGAATACATCTGGATTGAATTATCTGAGGAAACTTATTTTTTAAATGAATGAAGATAGTGTCATGCTATCCATAGCTTATCAATGGCAGCCTCCAGTGGCGAAGTGGGTTAAAGCATGACTTGAAGGTTGGGTTGCTGACCTGAAGGCTGCCAGGTTCGAATCCAACCCAGGGAGAGTGTGGATGAGCTCCCTGTATCAGCACCAGCTCCATGCGGGGACATGAGAGAAGCCTCCCACAAGGATGGTAAAAACATCAAAACATCCGGGCATCCCTCGGGCAACGTCCTTGCAGATGGCCAATTCTCTCACACCAGAAGCGACTTGTAGTTTCTCAAGTCGCTCCTGACACACACACACACACAAAATGGCAGAATGATGCTCTGAGTCATTTCCTACCACTGTTCAGGTATGGATAATTATGCTATTCTATTGCTTCCCCTGAAAAGTACATTTCTAAGCAATGCATTTGCCCCAATGAGGATCTTGCTTTCTTCCAAATGTGGCTGATATACAACTTCTAGTATCCCAGAACACTAATCATTCTGACTGTAGTATTTTATTTATTTATCTATTTCCAACATTTATATCCCACCCTTCTCACCCGAAGGGACTCAGGGCGGCGTACAAAATTGGCAACAATTCGATGCCTACACATAATTAAAACAGCAATGAAAATCCAATTAAAACAATTAAAACAATATAAAAATATATAACATATGATTAAAATCCATTCATCCAAAATCCTCGTGCTGTAGCCGTAAATCAGTCCGGGTCGTCTTTATCATTTAATCTTCAATCAACACTACTGGTTTCCTAACACCTCCTCATTCTTTTGTAGTTCAGCTTTTCCTGGCAAGATGGTTTCCTGCTTTTGATTTGAAAATAGTTAGGGAGGATACTGGGCTAGCTATTAACTTGCCTCATCCTGACATGCTTTTCTCCTGTGTAATAGAACAACCATTTACCTGGTTCCTAGAAATCAGATTGCTACCCCTTTTTCAAAAATCATGCAATCTTTAACAGTTTAACAACTTAAGGATGGTCAAGGAGATTTCAAAAGAATAGCTCAGCAGATTTTTTTTAATCAATTCTCAATGTGGACTGTTGAGATTATAATAATAATGTTACTAATTTCACAGTCCAACAAAAAAATTCCTGGTGTCTTGGCTTTTAGGTCTATTCCTGGGGTTATTTTGTGTTCTGATTCATAAAATTGTATTGGATAGACTGCATCAGCTCTAGTTTTTCAGCTATGGTTATCATGGTGCTCTATGGGTGAGCAGTTGACAACTGGCAGGTGGGATAGGTTATAAAGCTCAAAATCTAGAGCTGATGGGGGGAAATGGTGGCATTTTTGGAAACAGCAGGTCAAATATACCCAGAACCAGGACTAACATTTGAAGCATCAAAATGTGTGTTGGTCAGTGTTAGTTAATTTAACAATGCTGCCACCTCCTATATTTATTATGATTTCTCTGATAATTACATGCCTCTATAATTATTTCTAGAGTCACATAATGAAATAATTAACCATGAAATGACAAGACGTGACACAACAAATTGGGTTAAACAAGGGCCATTTTATTTGACCTATAACCTATTTAGGTGAATTGTGCATGGGGATGAGCAAAGAGGAGAGAAGCATCCTGATGGAGGTCTAGGTCAGATAGTGTATCAATTTGTGACAGCCTTCCCTTGGACTAAACACCTTATACTGAGGATAACCCAATGCTATGAGTTGCTCATTCTGGGCAATCCAGAGCACCTTCTCCCAAGTCCCAGTACTTTAGAAGAAAAAGGAAAACTCCAGATTAATCCCAAAGGCAGTTTTCTTCACAACACCCCACCTTGGGATCGAGGACATTAAGAGGCCATTTCAAAGCCCCTTCCCAGTGTCCCAAGGTGTACACCAAACTCTTACACAGTTGAACCTCTACTTAAGAGCCTCCCAACTTAAGAGCATTTTGAGTTAAGAGCTGTCACTCGGTCTGGGTTTCACTTTTATATAAGAGCAGCATTTTGAGTTAAGAACTAGCTCTAGAGGGAGCACTAGAATAAGAGTATATGGCTTTAGGGCTTCAAGGGAGCAACATTCATGCCTGGAGTTCTTGTCCACTTTGGGACATTGCTATCTGATTTCATCTTGTCCGTTTTGGGAGATTACTATCCACTTTGCTCTCATCGTTTTGAGGAAATTTGGGTAAGCTGATTTTGTGTGATTTCTATTTCTGGTATGTTTGGCTTTATGAAGAGAGAAAGGGAGAAAGAGCAAGAGTGGGAGTGAGGCTGGAATGAGTAGAGTATGAAGAAAAGGATGCCTATGCCTCTTTACTTTGTGCTTTTACCATTTAAAAGTTGATTTTTCTTTTTTATTGTTCCATGTGAATGTGCATTTATACATTATTTGTTATTTATAAAGTACATTTTCTTATTTTAAAACATTTAACAAAAATGGGGGTGGAAGCCGGAACAGATTAATAGAATTTCAATGCATGTCAATACATTTCTATGGGAAAATTCTCTAAAGACTGATAAGTATGATATGAGTTATGGGCTCAGTCATGGAACAACTTAAACTCTTAAATCAAGGTCTCACTGTATTCTCCCTTTGACACCTGCCTGAGACAACCTATTTATTGACACCACCCTTAACCAATTGTCCAATCATAGAATCATAGAATAGTAGAGTTGGAAGAGACCTCATGGGCCATCTAGTCCAACCCTCCGCTAAGAAGCAGGAAATCGCATTCAAAGCATCCCCGACATATGGCCATCCAGCCTCTGCTTAAAAGCCTCCAAAGAAAGAGCCTCCACCACAGCCCGGGGGAGCTGTAACATACCCCCACAGGTATGTTATGGGGTATACAAAAAGCTCATGTAAAAGAGAGAAAATTCCTACCTGGCCCCAAAACAACCAGAAAAGCTGAAATTGCACTGAAGGCATGAGGAAGGGTCAACCAAGAAGAATTGTGAAGGGGCAGGCTGGCCTTTAGTAACTAGGTTGTTCTGCTTAGCCTTAGTGAACCATGAAAGATTCCTCTAATCAGTCTCAGAAGCATCTTATTGGACTACTCATTAGAGTCCATCTGATCTTGGAAATTAAGCAGGATCAATTAGTATTTGGATAAGAGATTGCCAACTAATATGAGTTATTGTGATCTATGTTTCAGAGAAAGGTATTGGAAAAACCAATCTGAGCATTCCTTGCCTAAGAAAACCCTATGAAATGAACAGGAATGCATAAATCAACAGGTGACCTGAAGTTACAGGGTTGTTGTGCGTTTTCCGGGCTGTATGGCCATGTTCCAGAAGTATTGTCTACTGACGTTTCACCCACATCTATGGCAGGCATCCTCAGAGGTTGTGAGGTATATAGCCCGGAAAACGCACAACAACCCCTTGATTCTGGCCATAAAAGCCTTCGACAACACATTGACCTGAAGTTACATACACACAGGAAAGAAATACTCTTTCACAAACTGCCCTAGTTTTAAAAAGTATCTTAGTTCTTTTCACTAAAAAAAAAACAAGTTACCACCATCATCACAACCACAATTACCCAACAACTAACAAGGAAGTTCTCATTTTCTATCTTAAAGCATAAAATGTTCTCACACTTCCTTTGGCTAATGGGCATCTGTGATTTATGTCAGCCAAACTGAGAAAGGAAAAGACATCTGTTTCACTTAGCAATTTTGTCACCCAGAATGATCATCTGTAGAGATGTGGTTTTGTTTTTATATCTGTCTCTGATATTTTGCAAACTGTTATTTCAATGAATTCCTTTCCTCTCTCCCCAATGGTAGCATCTCCTTTTCCAGCAGTCAATGCTGTATCTTTTTTCCTGCACATTTGAATAAATTTAAAGTTACATATTCATTTATCATTTTCATTTCTGTATAATGATGATCACACTTATAGCAATTACTGAGCATCATAACAGTATTTTGCTCTTCGTATGGTTCCTACTTTAGAATGTATTAATTGGTGTGATTTTACACACTGCTGTTAAGCTAAAAACCATTTAAGAGTTGTGACTAATAAATGCTTCATAGCAACAAGGAAGATTTTGTGCAAAAATGGGCTCGTACATGCTGTAGATAAGCTTAATACACATCTGACAAGAAAAGCTACACAGCTGCTAGAAAATGAAACTGAGTTTTTATAAAGCCTGCTTTCTAAATTAAAGTTTTATCTCTTCCAGCATATATTTAATTATCTTGGCTCTTCTTTTCTAAGCATTTGTGGCATCTGAAGTTGTCATATCACTTTTTCCCCATTGGCATAAACTTTACAAATGAAAACATTTCTTGTTAATGTTTTCCTCTGCAACGTTCTGTGCTTGTACCTTCTCTCCATTAGATGTTACAGCGAAGAATTTTTTTTCAGAATGAGGACCCTACGCATTTGCCAAGTATCCCATAACACTGGAAAGGAAAGGAAATCCTTGAGGGAAAAACAATAGTTTCCTCATTCTACTGTATCCCTTGTGTTTCAGCTTTCCTGATTACAATAAAATACATTTATGTCCTTCTCATTTTCATATGCTATTACAAAATCATGTCTACAACTAAGAGTTTAAATGTCACTCAGGGTGCTTGAAGATTGAAGGTGGCTTGAGGTTGGGGTGTACAAAACATATACCTCCAGAAACAGTGTGTTAAGAAAACAGTCACCAGAAAGTCCAAAACAGGCCAGATAGTGTGCTGCAAGAGTTCACAGCATATCCATCCAGAGTTCAAAACTAGGATGATCCCAAATGGACATGGATAGGCAGGCACATCAACACATCTCAGTGGACATTATGGGGAAAAATCCTATGTTTCCAGCAGCTGTTTAGCCGCAGATACACATTGTGGTTCCTAGGTTCAGTTCTGATCTACAATCAGTTTATACTGTAACCCCCACCATTCCAGCCTCAAACTGGTTCCTGGCATGTTTGTGTAGATGCTGCACAGTGAAACCAGCTTGTTTTAATCCTCTCCCAAACTGATTTATAATGTCTTTGTAGAACTACTCTCAGTTGAGTAGTGCAAAGTGATTTGTTAAATGTTGGTGGGCTAAAAATGTTGGTGTGTGGCGATTTTCATCCCTCTAGCCCAAAACCTGAGGGGGGTGAGCCTCAGAAGCCCTCCCATTGCTTTTCATTTGCCAGATGAAATTCGTATCATATAGGTGACCCATTTTTGTCAGTGGGAACCAAATACGAAAATGAGACGACATGAATGAAACTACACAAAATGAACAGCAATTCCATACAAAAGCACAACACTATTTGATCCCTTATTTACCTTTCACTTACGCAAGAGAACCATTGTCTTGTCTTGACAGTGCTTTAGTTTCTTCATCTTCAACCAGTCCATTACTGATTGTAGACACTGGTTCAGAACTGAAACAGCTTCCTTAGAATTAGATGGGAAGGAAGATAGTGTTGAGCCTTATCACAATATTGGTGGCATCAAATGCCAATGCTCCAGTATCCTCTCCCAACTGTTTCATGTTTGTACACGGAGGATAAAACCAAGCCTCAAGGTACTTCTGAGTAAATGAATGGAACCCCCAGGCACTATAGTCTTAATTAAATAGGGTTCTTAAGTCCCATCCCAGAATAAACTTCCCCCCACTGTGCAGCTGGGGGAGGGAAGTGGATTTGCCCCCTCCCAAAGAAGGAGACTTCTAGAAGGGGGCGGGGCTTCTAGGAAGCTGCCCACCTCTTAGATCACTCACTTTTGGAGCTTCGACACACCCGCCCGCCGCTAACAGTATAGCAATAGTGTGGTCGCTTAGATGGGCCAGGTAGGAATTTTTTCCCTCCCATGTTCTGGGAGGGTTTTTCGCCTACCCTATACTGTGTGGAGTGGTAAACTGGGAGGTGTGGTCATTTAATTAGGTGGTCAGCAGAATGCTTAGGGGAATCTCTTATTTTGGTGTGCACTACAAGGCACCTCTGTTTTGGTGTTGGCCAGAGGCGTGAATCCTCGCTTAGGGTTTGTACAGCCCCGTCGAGAGTGAATGATTATGGCCTTGGAATGGGAGACTTTGACCTCATTTGTTTCAGAGGCAAAACTCTCCAACACATTCCCCTTTAGGTCATCCAGGTTTAGATAGACTGGGGACCTGGTGTTTCGCCCTAAATTCAGTCTTAATGGATGGTTGGGTATGACCACTAATATTGGCTTATGCCTTACCAAATTCTTAGATGGCTAAGGATTTTTGGCCCTAGTTCCAAATTAAAGTTAATTAGGTAACTATCAATAAAGTTGCCCAGTTTTAAACCCAAGCTTACTTGTCTTGTCTCGTTATTTTGGAGGGTTGGAGGGCAAATGCAGTCCTAGTCCAGAAGGATGCCATGTCTTGATGACTCAGACCATTAGTTGATCTAGCTCTGTATCTGAGGTAGATTTTTTTTTGAACCTAACTGGTGAACTCCTGTTCAAGTACTGTGCAAGCCAAAACCTGTTTAGTTTCCATAATCAGTGACTGGATGTGCTCAGGGTATTATGTCATGTTCTTATACGTTTTCAGTAATTGTAATGGTTCTATTTGAAGTTATTAAATTGACCTATGTACTATGCGTTTTTTGCATTAACTGTTATTTGCTGTAAGTCACCCTGAGTCCTTCCGGGAGAGGGGGCAGGATATAAATAAAACTTCTTCTTCTTCTTCTTCTTCTTCTTCTTATTATTATTATTATTATTATTATTATTATTATTATTATTATTATTATTTATGGTAGCATGTGTCATTTAAGAATTACAGCAATGCATAGAGACAACTTAGACTCGTGGTGAATCATGCAACATGTACATATCTGTACTTCAACACCCCCTCACAATTTTCTGCTCTCCTATATGCGTTGCTTGCTTGGGATGGCTCCTTCAGTTTGCCTAATGATGGTCAACCATATATGCAAATAAAACTTAGCAGCTAGTAGTCATGATAGATATGCCAGAATGTCTGTGCTGTTGTTATGCTCATATCTGGGATTTTCTTTTTCTTTTCCTTTGTTTCCCTCAGGACAACTACTCTGTGTCCCAATTTACTATTCAATCACTGTTCCGCCCCCCAGGGGTTTGATTTGCATTGTCCCATAGTTGTAGGAAATAGCACCCTTTTTGCGTTTCTTTCAGGGTTGCTACAGATTCAGCAACACCCTGATAGTTAACCATCAACAGAGGTTTCTAGTCAGTCTGCAAAGCCTTTGCTGCTGTAGGCTTGCAAAAAGTATCTTTTTGATCTTGAGGCCGCCTCCTTTTTAAGAAGCCCTTTTTGCCTTCTACAAAAGAGAAAAAGAACTCAGATGTGCTTGTGTGGTCAAGTCAGGTCAACTCAGACAAGCCATCATAATTACTAACCTCTTGCCTTTAAAACTAGTTCTGAGTTTAGATAGGGAAAGACCTGCTCTTTCTAAAATAGTAACTCAGCACTAGGGTAAAGAATATCCCAGGATTTCTCTGCCATTGAAGCTCTAACCACTTTGTCTCCAAGCTAGCTTTGAGTTTAGATAGGGAAAGTCTGCATGATTCATAAGTTGACTGTTTGTATTTGTAACCTCAACAACTTGTGCCAAGCCTGTCAAGAACTTTGAAAAAATAAACATCTTGTTTGATGTTCAATTTGGAGTGGCCTTAGTTGCTGGGACTCCTGAGCTTCAAAGTAAGCCCCCCCCCCCCCCCCCGTGGTCCACATCTTAATTTCAACCGTAGGTGCCTGGGTGTGACAGCACAACCACAATGAGAATCACTTATTATAACTTATACTAAAAGCAGTGTTAAAAGTAACTTTGTTGGTGAAGAATGTCACACTGTATTTCAATAAGACAAATTAGATTCTCACATTTAATTTACTGATTTCTCACTCATTTACACTCCTATAGTTTGACATTCCAAAGTGGAACAGGATCTATCAGACACTGTGAGTCCAATTTCACAACAAAGGGAGTATTTTCATAACTGATAATGGGAGCTCAATATCCCATGGAGAACCTCATATAAGAGGGACAAAATGCTCTCAGATTTTGGTAATATAATTATGGCAGAAGCTACAAATTATGGGGAACTCTTTGACTAATGGCATCATGGAAATACATTTCCATGGTGTTATTTGATCTTATTTGTATTGGCTAGTAGCAGCTTTGATATGGTATCTGTAGCAAAACACTGAGATCTAGTATGGTGTAGTAGTTTACGCATTGGACTATGACTAGAGATCAGGGTCCTTATTCAGCCATGTGAAGCCTTTCAGTGACCTTGGAAAAATAACTTTTTCTCAAGCCTTTCAGGGGAAGTTAAAGGCAACCTTCTTTGAACAAATCTTGCTAGCATTCTTGGCACATATTCAGTCATTTTCTTCCTCTTCCTCTTTATTATTGCTATTTTTCACGTAACAATAAAACAATCAAAAACTGCAAATGATTCCTAACTTATACATGTGTATGTCTTCAAGTTGACTATCAACTTATGGAAGCCCAGGAGAGGGGGAAATGGAGAATATTACCTTCTTCAATATATGGCTTCTACCCTGCAGGAATTTTAATTGAACAAAATCCACTCTTTAACATTCAGAAGAAATCCATGACAACTCACATTTTACTGTTCCCTTGCAGGGAAGTATTATATCTAGTGTGTTTTTACAAACAAAATTAGGCTTCTTTCTATACCCAAACTAGTCATTGGCACTGTTTCATTACCCAGCTTCTTATTGAGTGTATTTTAGAGTTCTTCATACATTTGAAAGTGAGAAACTCAGCAGATCATCTCCTCACTACTTAACTTTCTAGGTGGGGAACAGTCATAGTATAATTTTAAAAGTCCTAACTGACTACATATTTTGTCATAATTTAAAATCATTGGCTTTAGCTTTTTGGTACATAGATTTGGGATAGAGAGATAGGTTTGTGTGTTTACTGCTTAGCCATGCAGACATCAACCTTCTGTCAAATGTTACCCTGATGACATTTGGCATCAGGGTTTATTCTCTCTTTCTCACTTTAGTATTCAATAAACTAGCAATCTAGAATCTATTTGCTTATGTCAAAGTAGTGTTAACTGGAAAAGCTAAAGCAATGAAATCTATGCTGCTGAATGTGGCTAATTCACCTGGCTCATACCTAGCCACAAACTCCTCTCAAGAGATGAAGATTCTTTTTCATTTATGAACAATATGTACTTACTTAATTTTCCTTAAAGGACAGAGTTATAGCTTTTCTGTTTCTGAAGTTCTTGCACATTTTATATTCATGTTTCCAAATCTTTTTGCCTTCCTTCCTTCTTTCCTTATTTGAAAAGAGTCTGTAAGGCTTCACAGCTTGAGTTTACAGTTTTCTTTAACTACAATCATTAGGAACTAGAATTTTCAAGATGTGGTTTTATGCTACATGCCAACTTTTATAGGTGAATCAGTGTGCTGACTCAGGATAAGGCAAATTCCTGTGCTTCCTAAAATGCTTTCCCATTATAAATGTACTATAACAGGGGAAAGAAGTGAGACAAAAATAAAGACTTTTAAGCTCTTTTTGGTACTGTGGTAGAAATCGATGGCATACAAGTATAATTTTGACATGAATTATTGATTGGAGTATCTATGTAGCAAGTAAAATCTAGAAAACACTTTCCTAAGCATTTTACTCTGGAGGAACCCTTTTAATAATTCATAGGTCTCAGGGAAATTCTACATTAGAAATATTATATCCATAGGTAAAGGTAAAGGTTTTCCCTTAAGTCCAGTCATGTCTGACTCTGGGGGTTGGTGCTCATCTTCATTTCTAAGCCGTTGTCCGTAGACACCTCCAAGATCATGTGGCCGGCATGACTGCATGGAGCGTCATTACCTTCCCGCCGGTAATGATCTACTCACATTGGCATGTTTTTGAACTGATAGGTTGGCAGAAGCTGGAGCTAACAGCGGCCGCTCACGCCACTCCCAGGGTTTGAACCTGGGACCTTTCGGTCTGCAAGTTCAGCAGCTCAGTGCTTTAACACACTTCACCACCGGGGCTCCTTATTATATCCATAGCTTATTTTATTCTGTACCACATCAGAATGCTCAGTGGTTTCTTGTAGCATCCAAGAATTCCAAGAAACCAGGGTGAGAAATCTTCGGACTTTATCACACAAAATTAGTATATCTCAATATACAGCAGGATAATAGGTCTTTAGACAAGACATATCACACAATATCATGTCTATCCTGTTGCTGCTAGTGGGTAGTGTGCACATTTTCATTAATGGAAAAAATATTGACTCAAAATATTGCTGCTTTTCCATCACTGCCTCTGATGTGATCAGTCCCTTGTATTGCATTTCTAATATTGGCAGCCATGTGG
This sequence comes from Anolis carolinensis, assembly GCF_035594765.1. Classification (NCBI taxonomy): domain Eukaryota; kingdom Metazoa; phylum Chordata; class Lepidosauria; order Squamata; family Anolidae; genus Anolis; species Anolis carolinensis. The sequence continues at coordinate 107,765,074 of NC_085844.1, forward strand.
TGTCAGTGTGCATGGTTCTCCTCCATCCCCTTCATAATTCCCAAGCAGGATGAGGTTGGTCTTGCTTCATCTTACTTCTGTGCAGACAAGTGAGCCAGAGAAGAAGAGGAATAGCTTTATTGCACAACAAAATTAAATGCCTTCCCCGGTGCACAAAAAACAACACAGTCATTCATCCACACCCTAACCACCACCACACAGCCCCCAAGGCCACATCAGTGTGAAACTATGGAGTTCAACATCGCCACAGCTCTATGATAAAAGCTATGTCTCAGTCTGTTTAGTTTTTGTCACCCTTGACCATCTGCCAGATGGCAATAATTAAAAAAAATGCTGGGTGAGATGGATCCCCAAGAATGCTCTGGGCTTTCTTAAGGTTGCAGGAATTATAAAGTTCTTCCAAAGAGGGGAGAGGGCAACCAATGATTTGCTCTTTGGAGCACCTTCCTGTCTGCCACTGTGCAGTTACCAAACCACATGCAAATGCAGTAGGTTAGGACACTCTCTATAGCACAAAGTAACCAGCAGTTTTTCATTCAGTTGTTGGTTCCTTAGAAGTTTCAGGTCTTACCGTCTCTGCTGGACCCTCTTAACCAACAGAGAAGGAAGATGGGGCTTAGCAAGTTCGGATTTCACTCCTTCCTTCCCCTGGGAAGCACCTTCTCCTGAATCCAACTGTTTAAATTTTCCCTGCAGTCACATTGGTTCTGCCTTTATTGATGCTATTAAAGTGAAACCCTGCTTCTCCAGAGATTAATCACATTGTCACTGACTACAGAACCAACTATGAATTTTATTTTGGAAAAATAAAGAGGCTTATGCACAATATGTTGATGAACAATACAAGCTTTGCTGTCTATCACTACTAATTAGGGATGGCAAGAATATCCAAAGACATTGTGGGGCAGAAATGAAAAGGGGCTTCTCAAGTTAGGAGAAAACCTGATGAGGAGAGTCCTTCTGAAGTCCTTGAGGGGTTTTTTCCTCTTTCTTCTAAAAGGACCTTATCTGGTTATTTTAAGGGGGAAGGGGAGCTTCCCAGAAGTTTAAGATCTATGTTAAAAGACCTCTGGCAATAAGCTTCAGTCTGTCTGTCTTCTCTGATTACCTTCTTGCAATGCCTACCTATAGCCATAATAAAAGTGAAAAATCTGTATGTGTGTATGTGGCATGGGTGTCCGCTCACACAGGCAGACTCCAGCCTCCACAAACAGGCTATAGTTTTCAGTGCTATGGAACCACCAAGTCACTTCCTCACCTGACTTTGCAGGTTATAGTGAGCACCACGAACATGCAGCCCAAACCCTGCCAGTGTCCTCCGCAAACACCATTCTGCCCCCCACCCAAGTGAAGGCTTTCATGTGGGGCCCATTTCATCCTAGATGTTCTGTTTTTCCTCCAGAATGGACATCCCAGGGTTCCTTCATTTGCATGACCCAGCCCACCGCCTCTACCTTAACCCTTTTATATCATTTCCTGGCACACAGTGAACAGAGGAATTAATCAGTAACTGAACAAGAGGTTAGGGGAGAATCCACACCATGATTTACAAGACTTGTACTTGTCCTACATCCAGAGAGGCATGGGTTGGTTCACCCAACCAACAAAGAATCTGAACCACATTTGCCATGGATGATGGGACTTCCAGTACCCTCACTGGTACTGTGACCCCCACTGACTATGGATTGGGATCAAACTTGGCACAGAGAAGCCCCATGACCAACTGAACATACTACAGGGGTAGTGGGAATGAACCTTGATTTTGGGAGTTATAGTTCACCTGCATCCAGAAAGCACTGAACCCAGCTGATGTCTGATCTCGATCAAACTTGGTACACAGACCCAACATGGCCAACTGTGCATGCACACCTGGTTTGGGAGTGATTGACCTCAGATATGGAAGTTGTAGTTCACCCTTATCCAGATAGCATGGAACCCAGCTGACGTCAGATCTTGACCAAACTTGGCACACAGCCCCAACATGGCCAACTGTGCATACAGGCCTGGTTTTGAGGTGATTGACCTTTGCTCAGGGAGTCGTAGTTCACCCTTATCCAGACAGCATTGAACCCAGCCGACGACAGATCTGGACCAAACTTTCCACAAAGCCCTAACATGTTTAACTGTGCATACAGGCCTGGTTTCGGGGTGATTGACCTTTGCTCTGGGAGTTGTAGTTCACCTTATCCAGACAGCATTGAACCCAACCACGATGTATTTTGACCAAACTTCCCACACAGACCCAACATGGACAACTGTGCATACAGGCAAGGTTTTGGGGTGATTGTCCTTTGCTCTGCAAGTTGTAGTTCACCCTTATCCAGACAACACTGAACCCAGCCGATGATGGATCTGGACCAAACTTGCTACAGAGACGCCCCATGAGCAACTAAACATACTGAAGAGGTTTAGGGGAATTGACCTTGATTTTTGGAGTTACAGTTCACCTGCATCTCGAAAGTACTGAACCCTGCTGACATCAGATGTGGACCACATTTGGCACACAGACCCAACATGGCCAATTCTACATACAGGCCTCCTTTGGGGGTAATTGTCCTGGGAATCTGGAAGTTGTAGTTCACCGTTATCTAGACAGCACTGAATCCAGACAACAACGGATCTGCACCAAACTTAAATGATATTTCCTAACATCCCAAAATAAATAGTGCCTTCTTCTAATAACCCGGGCACCACCAGGTCCCCAAGCTAGTGGAAAATAAAACTGAACTTCCATTTTTTCCTGTAAATGCAGTAAAGATGAAAACTATTGTCATATCAAATCAATTACAGCAAAGTCAATGTAATTCCTCCTCCTGTCATTAGGGGGTTTATCTTGCTTTGTCTAGCGATTTTGTTCAGTTGCATTTTCCCATTAGTCATACCTATCTATCCATTACTTTTAAGTCTTTTGAGCCTCCCAAGTTGATTTACACTAGATAATCATATAAAACATTAAATATACAAACAAAACGTATTTAAAAACATACTATTTCCTTTTCCAACACATCCAGTGCTTTCCACAAATCCGGAAAAACATAAAGAAATATAGAAAAGATGTGCATAAATATGTACAAGCAAGAGCAATATTGCCTTCTATTCTGCTACATAGTTATGGCATTGCTGCCTACACTGCCTCATCCCAGGCCTCCATACTTTTCTAGAGTACGCCTTTCCATCACATAAAATGCTTTTTACTGCCACCTGTCTTGATTTGCCAAGAAGTGAACTAAATGGCAATTTCTAAGGCACTAGTTATGGTCCAGCAGTTTCCAGATGTTGATTTCTACACTAGAGGGAACAGTTATGACCTGCAAGAAAATGTTAAGAGCTTTTTGTTTATTTTGACATAAACCATGCTGCTCTGTACAGGACAATGTGTTCAATTCATAATTACACCTTGATTCACAAGATAACTATGTCAGCTCTGAAAGAAGCAACAAAACACAAAACAAAAACACTGTAATCAGAAGTTAACATTTCTGTAATGTTAAGCTGAGTGAAGAAAAGAATTCTAAAAAACCCATGCATGTAATGGTAAAACTTCCCACAGAGAAAGATTTCGTTAAAAAACAATAACAATATAAAAAAACCTTTTTGGATGCATTGAAATAGCCTCAAGGGAGATGTAAGGCTCTGATCCCCCCCCCTCCCATCTAGCCACCCACATTCATCCCGAATGTCCACATAAGTAGGAGATTTAAAAGGTCAACAGCATTTGTGGGGAAAATGGCTCTTAACAGCAGATTTCAAACTGCTTCGAAAATTGCTGTGTTTTCAGCTGTTGGGAGCATTTATAACTTAAAACAAGGTACAGATTTAGACTTTGGAAGCTGTTTTCTTTCTTTCTCCTTCCTTTCTTCCTTCCCTCTTTCCCACTTTCCTTTCCTCCTCCTCCCCCTCCATTCCCACCACTTGGGGTGCATTTACACTGTAAATTTAATGCAGGGATTCTGGCCTGCATAAATAGGGGTATAGCATCTAGATCCAGGGAAGTCATGCTCCCCCTCTATTCTGCCTTGGTCAGACCACACCTGGAATACTGTGTCCAATTCTGGGCACCACAATTGAAGGGAGATGTTGACAAGCTGGAAAGCATCCAGAGGAGGGCAACTAAAATGATCAAGGGTCTGGAGAACAAGCCCTATCAGGAGTGGCTTAAAGAACTAGGCATGTTTAGCCTGCAGAAGAGAAGGCTGAGAGGAGACATGATAGCCATGTACAAATACGTGAAGGGAAGTCATAGGGAGGAGGGAGCAAGCTTGTTTTCTGCTGCCCTGCAGACTAGGATGCGGAACAAGGCTTCAAACTACAGGAAAGGTGATTCCACCTGAACATCAGGAAGAATTTCCTCACGTGAGGGCTGTTCGGCAGTGGAACTCTCTCCCCCGGACTGTGGTGGAGGCTCCTTCTTTGGAGGCTTTTAAGCAGAGGCTGGATGGCCATCTGTTGGGGGTGCTTTGAATGCGATTTCCTGCTTCTTGGCAGGGGGTTGGACTGGATGTCCCATGAGGTCTTTTCCAACTCTACTATTCTATGATTCTATGATTTGCGGCCACTTTAACTGCTGTGCCTCAGTACTATGAAATCATATGCCGTAATTTGTTGAGACACCAGCTCTCTTTGACAGAGAAGGCTAAAGACTGCAACTCCCATGATTCCATAACATTAATCCAGTGTTGTTAAAGGGATGTCAAACTGCATGAATTCTACAGTATTGATACACCCCATGGATAACTGTATTGCAGTGGAATAGACTCTTGCATCCCTACTTTTTCTTGTTAGCTATCACGATGGATAAATATTGTGCCACTTAGTTATCTTTTTTGATGAGGGAGAGGCTTTTGTGACCCATCATTTAAAATAAATAAAATAAAACCTTTCTTTGTGAGATATTAATTTAAATTGTTTACGCAACACTGCATTGTTTTATGCAGTGTTGTAGTGTCTTTGGGAGGGGAAAGAGAGAGAGAAGACGGAGGGGAAAATATGGCCTATAGCCTCATATCATTTGCAAATAAGAGCCTGGCAACTTCTCAGCAGCTAAGTGCATATCACTGATGATTAATTATCTTGTACATTTAGTGGACGGGTGCCCGCTGCTTAGACTGACTCTACATCAAATCTCCTGGCCAGCTGATCAATGAGATCCCATTTATTTTTGGCATGTGGCTATACCAATAGTCTGATTTAAATGGGAAGGGCAGCCATGACAGATCAATGCTACAATATGGATGGGTGAGTTTGGTGGCCAAACAAATGTTCAATAACCTTTTAGAAATCATTTCCTCCTAGAGTCTAAAAGAGGCAAGCATTCCAGCCATCATAAAGACCATACAGAGATTACTTGAGCTTTAAACATTTACCAAAAAAAGCTTGCATCACAAGCATAGTTCAATTAGACCTGGGGGGGGGGGGGGGTTATGGATCAACTTTCACATGCCACTCAGATAGAATTCAGCCCTAGTTCACATGGCCTGTAATGAGGTATGAAGGAAGGAGGTACTTTCGCTCCTCAAGAACTGAGCAAAGCCCTAACAAAATCAAATCGGCATATGCAATCTGTGTGCCATCACATCAATTCCAACATTTCAGAGATCCAGGCTCACCAAGCAACATCAGTGTCATCAAGACAACAAAAACGATTAATGAGGAAAGACAGACCAGCTTGGAGAAACTTCAGAAGTTCACTTTTTCCTGAACCTAATGAGAAAAGTGAGATTTACCCCCCTCTTCTGCCCTCGGTTGAGTAATTAAATGCAAAATACTTTTGCCCCTTGAGCTCAGCCATTGGAATAAGCTAAGAGCAAAGGGAGGAAGTGAGCAAAGGAGAAGGAAAATGGAACATTTTAAAAGCAGCTGAAAAAGTAGAATGGCAGAAGATTAATCAGGACTGTCCCTACCAAATCAGAATGCATTTAAGCCTTGTACATCTGTCAGGCATGCATGGAGGCTTTTGGACCCCTTGGTAGATTCAGCCCATATCATTCGTAAGTATTTAGGAGGCTTCATGAACCAAATATTGCAAAAACACGAATATCACATACTTCAGGATTTCTATGCTGTTGATTCCCCAGAAACTCTCTAATGATATTATTTCAGCTGCAACTGAAATACCTTTCAGAGATCTGTCCCAGGGAAATAGTGGTTTTCATATGTTTATTTCTTCTTTTCTCTTTACATTGTACAGTGAATGCTAGCAGCAGGTGAAATCTGGAAAAAAGCAGCTCCACTAAAGTGATTGTTCTAGAACTGGAGATAGTTCCAGTCCTCCCCAAAACATCATTTGGTGCCAAAACTGACACAGTGCTACTATAAGACAAACTTTATTGGTTGTAAATGGTTCAGCAGATGGTATACAGCAGATGGTATGCAGCAGACAAAGCTTCCAGTCCAGCATTCCCTCACAGCCAATTGTAGGATTGGGTGTCTAAACAACTAACACGATCCAGAGTATTGTTGGCCAGCAGCCTTTTTTATTATGAGTGCAGACATCTCTCCCACCTTCATGGATGAAGCCAATGGAAAATAGACTCCCAAGAGTTAGATAATGCTTAAAATAAAACTTTGCAAACATGACCCTATCAAATAGTGATACTTGTATAAGCAAGTTTGATTCTAGAAAAAAATAACAGTGTGTGGTAAACAAATAGCAGCAGCAACAACATTGTATGATTTTAAAGATTGATATTCAACTAATCTTCAACTAAAACCTGAAGTATGTCTTTTGAAACTGTTGACTGCAATGTTAGAGAAGACCTATGGATGATTGCTTCCATATATGACCATGATAGCAAGAGTGTTGTAATGTACACGTAAAGTTGGAAGGATTCAATATTATTGACTAAGGGGGAGTGGCTGGCTACTGAAACTGATAGACTTAGCAGGAATCCATAAATTTACTTGTGTACTCAGGAAAAAGATTTCTCAAAGATTGGAAACGTCTGATGGACTTTTTTTTTTTTTGCCAAAAACTGACTTGGTATCTTTGGTTTGGGAACTTAGAAGGTATAAATTATGAAACAAAGATAAGTTGTCTTACTATTAGAGTGTGAAGTATGTTATTATGTATAACTGCTGAAAAGCCAGTAATGTTACCAGTTTTACTTTTTTTCCCCTTTTCTCTTTTTTCTTTTTCTCCATGTGTGTGTATGTGTGTGTGTGTGTGTGTGTGTGTGTGAGAGAGAGAGAGAGAGAGAGAGAGAGAGAGAGAGAGTTGTACAAACAAGTTCCTAACAGAAAAATCACCCCCTCTCAATTCTTAGCGTTCATTTTCCTAGCCTCAAACAATTAAACTAATTCAAACTGTCCCAAAGGCTGACTACTCTACATGGATCTCAGATGTAGATATATACTAGTGTAAAGTAAGATATATATATACAAAGACATTTTATAGCAAATTAAATCAAGGATGTGTGTGCATGAGAGAGAGAGAGAGAGAGAGAGAGAGAGAGAGAGAGAGAGAGAGAGAGAGAGAGAGAGAGTTTATATACTGTGCTCCAATCCAAGCTGTTGTACATTTATTCCTTGCTTTGAACAGGTTAAAAAAATCCTCCATTTACTTCCCTCCCTGTTTCTTCCCTTTTTTTTTCTTTTTTTCTTTCCTTCTTTTTTCTGCATTTTGAAATGAATTTGTGAGGAGATGAGTTTTGTAAGCATGCTCCTGAGGCTCGCTTAACTCCATACAACTTTCCTGGCATATAAAAGTTTATTGCATAAAATGTCTTTAAGCACAGGAAGCAAGAAGGGCAATGGGTTCTTAGCTATATTAGGGGCTTGTTTTATTATGTTTGCACTGCAAAATATACTTCATATATTCATGGGCAGTGAAAGTCAGAGTGGGAAATTGCAGGCAGGGAAAATATATTTCAGCTTTGAGTATATTTCAGGTTTACCCATGTGTATGAAGCTGTTATGAAAAAGGTTTCATACACAAATATTAAAGTACAGTAATTAATTAAGTTTTCATTACTACGTTTACTAAGTTTCTTCTTAATTAATGTGAGTGCTTAATTGAGTGTGAATAACAATAGGCTGGCATGGTAATGTTCAGACATGAATGTAAGTCTTTTCTAAAATTCTATTATCATTTGAAGAAGGTGAAAACAATCCTTGCTAGGAGATGGAAAATGATGCCGCAGTCCCTAAATACATCAATTTTACAGCAAAATCTAAAGCTTCTTAGATTATTTACTTGAGCATCGGAATCAAAACTGAAACTGTAATCCTCAAATGTGGTATTCTAACACTGCCATGGATCATCTTTCACTAAATGATTTCACGATTATGAGCTGTATATATCTGCTGTGTCAGTTATGAATTCTTAGAATGTTTTCCTTTTCATCCTATGACAGATATTGCTATAAAAGTTACAGTCTAATAATAAAATCCAATATACCTCCTACATGTATATGCACTACATATTCATCACTGTTTTCATTAGCTAGGGAAGCACATTTAAATATATTGATCTTCATTTAAAAAGAAAAGATTGCTTCGTAGCTGAACTGATGAATATCATAAATCTACCTTTCAACCGGGTTTAATTTGACTTGCAGCACTGTATAGATTTTAAGGTGGCAATCTCAGGACCCCTAAAGGGAAGTACAGAATTCATAAAATGTTTTGACTCCTCTCCTGCCATCTGACAAATAGTGGACAGAGAGGGTCTGACTGCAAAGGAGGAAATTTGGCTTCTCAAATTACTGATCTTACAAATCCCACCACAAAACAGTCAGCAAACCCTTGATTTTCCATTGCTGAAATAGTGCTGTGGACTTGTTACCATTGGACATGAAGCTTTCTAATTTCCCTAACACACATGCTGAAATGTATATTGGCATGAGGCTAACATACATTGACTAGGAAAGACGAAGAAGAAAGTATTTAGTACCTACCCAGGTTGTTAACACTGGGGTGCACACCCAAAAGAAATCAGTGTGCATGGGAATGAGGGTTGTCTTATGAGTGCCAACCAGCTTTTTTTTTTAACAGCTATGGAATATGTTGTGCTGCTGTTTTCTCAGATTTCTAATAAGAATAAAATATTTGCAATAATGTTCCTTCACTTGCAGTTAACGAGAGAAATGGAAAAGTACTTTCTCTTCCCTAAAAAAAAAAAGGGTACGGCAGGAGGGAAAGGAAGTGAAAGAAAAATCTCTGGGTTGCGGGTGCAAACATCAACCAGATCAATCAAATCTCATGCTAACTTAGTCCTCTAATCCTTTCAAACTTAGTGGATGTCATCATCAATGAACAATCTGTTATCATATTTTGACATCTCTTTTCATTTTGGGTCAGGTTAAAATTCATGCTTCAAGCACCTGTCTTCCTCTTTTGACTGTTCAGCAATGATGGTTCACGAGAAAATTGTTTTGCTTTTGCTCTATAGAATATTTTTGTCTGATATACCCCTCTCTCTCCCTTTCATTTTACTTAGAAGTGTCTGAAGTCAGTTTTCACATTTGTGCCAGACAGTATTGTCTTGTGTTTTTTTCCCTGTCTCCAAGGGGCACCTTTCTTCTTGCCCTTACAAACTACCAAATCTCTCAAAAAGAGATTGGTGTTCAACCTGAGTAATACAGAGCAGATGAGGTAATAGGGGAAATGCGACCCAAAATAAGTAAAGAAGTAGTCCAGAAATACCTGGCTACTCTAAATGAATTTAAGTCTCCAGGGCCAGATGAACTACATCCAAGAGTATTGAAGGAACTAGCAGAAGTCATTTCAGAACCAATGGCAATAATCTTTGAGAATTTTTGGAGAACAGGAGAAGCCCCAGCAGACTGAAGGAGGGCAAATGTCCCTATCTTCGAGAAGGGAAAAAAGAGGACCCAAACAATGACCGTTCAGTCAGCCTGACATCAATTGTCTTTGTAGGCAACAAGTTGAACATGAGTCCACAGTGTAATGCAACAGCTAAAAAGGTCAATGGGATTTTGGGCTGCATCAAAGAAGTATAGTGTCTAGATTGAGGAAAGTCATGGCATCTTTGTATTCTGCTTTGGTCAGACCTCACCTGGAATACTGTATCCTATTCTGGGCACCACAGTTCAAAAGAGATATTGGCAAACTGGAAGGTGTCCAGAGGAGGTCAACTAAAATTATCAAAGGTCTGGAGGCCCTATGAGGAACGTCTTACAGAAATGGGTATGTGTTGCCTGGAGAAGAGAAGGTTGACAAGAGACATGATAGCCATGTATAAATATGTGAAAGGGTGTCATAAGGAAGAGGAAGCAGGTTTGTTTTCTGCTGCCCAGGAAACTAGGACTCAGAGCAATGGTTTCAAATTACTGAAAAGGAGATTCTACCTGAGCATTAGGAAGAACTTCCTAATGAGGTGTTCAACAGTGGAACTCTCTGCCACAGAGTGTGGTGGAAACTCCTTTCCTGGAAACTTTTAAACAGAGGCTGGATGGCCATCTGTCAGGGATACTTTGTGCTTTTCTTGCATAGCAGGGGATAGGACTAGATGGCCCATGTGATTTCTTCCTACTCTATTATTCAATGATTCTGTTATCCTACCAGTACTTATCAATGTGCGAGTAATCATGTGAATACACGTAGAAACTCTTTATCCTATTAAAATTCTTAAAACCAGGATTCATTTTTGTCTTGTACCTTGAGCTTTCACACAATTGTTTGGGACTGGCCTAAATACTCTAAAAAACTAAGATCCTGTCTGACCGTGGAAGGTAAACAGGGTTAATCCTGGTTAATATTCAGATTGGGATAGCACCAATGACTACCAGGTACCATGGGCTGTATTTTAAGGCACATAAAACAAACACGTGTCTCATTAATCACAGTGAAGAGTGAGAATATATATTTTTCCTACTTTTATCTCATCAATGAGTATAAAAATTAAAATCCCAAATACTGATTTTGTGCAAAATACAACACTTTCTACATCCACATTTATACAAGCAAAAACGGAATCTTTTTGTTACAGGGTAATGCCATTTTGTAATCTTGGACACACACAAAGATCTTGCTGCACAGTTGACAATATTTTTTGATTAGAATGAAAGAGGTGAATCTTCCTAACATTTGTTGTTCTTAACTGCTTTCAGGTTGACTTCAACCCCATTAATAGTGGGTGAAAATTAGAAAGCGGGACTGCACTGTTAATCCATGGATATTTGTGTGTCTGTGCCCTAATTAAATCATCAGACAAAATCAAATTTTGATGGAATTTTGTTATGGCATCAATATTCCTTTTTGTCTGGGGGTTTTAATCAATGTGCATTTGCGTTTGCATGCAGAAGTGAAATCGGGAGGAGAGAGATGCATCCTGAAAAGTGCAACAATGCTCAATCACATGCATTTTAAAAAAAAGAAAATTGGGAGGGGAGAGAAATAATTGTGGATCAATAATTCATCTCTGTTGTTCAGCAGAGATTACACCAAACTGGGAGTGATAGCACATACCTCAGAGGACAGGATCAGAATTCAAAATGATCTTAATCGATTAGAGAGCTGAGCCAAAACTAACCAAATTAATTTCAACAGAGAGAATTAGCTTTCCTTCCCCGCTTGCTGGGCATTGGGGCACTTTGTTGACCTTCAATGAGCAAGATCTATGGGCAAATAGTCCCTACTGGGACTATTTTCAGGGCGGGGCTAATTTAGCCTTGCAGCCCTGACCTTGAATTCACTCCAGTTCTGGTACTGACCCACCCTCTTGTCCTCTAACAGTGTACTTAGGGGTGACTTCTGGTCTGGGTAGGAATTCCTCTCCCCTAAGAACTATAGGGTTGTTGTTTTTTTTACCTATTCTACATAGTTTCTTTATGAGATAATTGGTGTCATGGATCTTAAATGGGCTATCAAACAGGACACAGGGATGGGTTCACATCTTGGTGTGCACTTAAGTCACTCTTTTTGGTGAAGGCCTGAAACAGCAACCCTCACGTGTGGTTTGGATAACCAAGATGAGGGCAAATGGAAACAGCCTTGAAGCGGGAGGAATTCTGGCCTCAATAAATCCTTGAGACTTGGGACAGAATTCCCTATACTGCTTCCCTAAGTGGTCACCCTGGAATCAGGGCAGTTTTATTGCATTCAGGGGACCTAGGTATCACAGCTAAGTTAGCTGTGTAGTAGGTCTTAGATGACCACTGCCTCAGCTTATTCCACATCAAGTTAATATTTGTTAAGAATTGGTTTGCAGATCACAAGAAAGTTAAATAGATAACATTGATAAAAGTTGCCCATAGTTATCCCATATTATTGTGTGGTCTCATTATTTCAGTGGTTGGGGAGCAAATGTATGTACTACACTTTGACACTAAAAATGATATAGGATGGGTGACACCTGACTTGAAAACAGTCCGTGTTAAAAGGATCTGGGAGTCTTAAAAGGCCACAAGCTGAACATGAATCAATAATGTAATATGGCATCTAAAATAGCCAATGAGATTCCAGGATGCATCAAAAGGAATATAGTGTCAAGATTGCAGAAAGTCATAGTCCCGATCTACCCCACTTTGGTCAGACCTCACCTTTAATACTGTACTCAGTTCTGGGCACCACAATTGTGTGTGTGTGTGTGTGTGTGCATGCATGCACACATGTGTGTATAAGCTAGAACATGTCCGGAGAAGGGCAGCCAAAAATGACCAAAGGTTTTGAAGCCAAACCCTATGAGGAATGGCTTGGGTGGCTGGGTATATTTAGCTTGGAGAAAAGAAGGCTGAGAGGGGACATGATAGCCATATTTAAATATTTGAAAAGATGTCACACTGAGGAGGAGACAAGCTTGTTTTCTGCTGCTCTAGAGACTAGGACACAGATCGATGGACTCAAATGGCAGGAAAAAAGATTCCAACTAAACATTAAGAAGAATTTCCTAACAGTAAGAGCTGTTCAGCAGTGGTATATGCTCTTTCTGTGAAGGTTAAGTAGGGGCTGTGTGGCCATTTGTCGGGGATGCTCTTATTGTGTGTTCCTGCATTGCAGAATGGGGATGTGCTGAATGAGACTTTGATCTCTTCTAACTCTATGAGTCTATGGTTCTACAGTTTTATGCATATGAGAAAAGGCAAATACTAGTACTGAGTAGTCTATGGAGAAAATTGGATTTTATACCTACCTCTAGCTTGTTCTTTCTATCTGTGCGCACACACACATACATATATATATATATATATAACTATTAAATTTACTTTGTTATATTTCTTTGAGGATGTTTATTATATAGCTGTGCATTTATCTAGTAAACATTCTAAAGAAATGTAACAAAGGAAAGTACACAGTTCTTAGGAAAGGTAAAATCTATAAATACGACTGGCATTTTTTCTCACTGTCATTGTTCATAATAATAAATTGCACAGACAGACTACAAACAGAGGCACAACTACGTGGCCCAAATGATTCATTGGAACTTATGCCTCAAGTACCACCTTCCAGCAGCAAAGAACGGGTGGGATCACAAACCTGCAAAAGTATTGGAAAATGAACATGCAAAGATACTGTGGGACTTCCGAATCCAGACTGACAAAGTTCTGGAACACAACACACCAGACATCACAGTTGTGGAAAAGAAAAGGGTTTGGATCATTGATGTTGCCATCCCAGGTGACAGTTGCATTGACGAAAAACAACAGGAAAAACTCAGCTGCTATCAGGACCTCAAGATTGAACTTCAAAGACTCTGGCAGAAACCAGTGCAGGTGGTCCCGGTGGTGATGGGCACACTGGGTGCCGTGCCAAAAGATCTCAGTCGGCATTTGGAAACAATAGGCATTGACAAAATTACGATCTGCCATCTGCAAAAGGCCACCCTGCTGGGATCTGCACGCATCATCCGAAAATACATCAAACAGTCCTAGACACTTGGGAAGTGTTTGACTTGTGATTTTGTGATATGAAATCCAGCATATCTATCTTGTTTGCTGTGTCATAAAATAATAATAATAATAATAATAATAATAATAATAATAATAATAATAATCATCATCATCATCATCATCATCATCATCATCATCATCATCATCTGTACAGCCGAGTTTCTTAAGGAAGTTCAGATTGGCACAATGACTACAATAAGTCACTTTAGCTCTCAGCTAGGAGGTGTTGATGAGCATTGTTGATTATTAACACCAGTTTTCACTTACAGATAAACAACCATGATCTTTGAAAATTTACTGCTACCAATGCCACATTCCTCGAGTGTTAATGAATGTTCTACTTCCTTCCTTCTTTGAGTCCTAGACTGCATTATCATTTTATCATTTTTTAAATATACTTTATGGAGGGAAAACTACAACTCAGTTGTAAGCAAAGCATTGCAATACAATGCAACCCTGAGTTGTTTCCTTTACTCACTCTTGTGGTTCACTATACGCATATTTTAGGATCTTTGATTCCCTCTGGCTAAAGTTGCCAAACCAAGAGGGGTTTATGTTCAGCTTTTAAAAAGCACATGGTCACAAGGTTGTTCCCTCCCCAAAAGTAAGACATTTGTTAACAGTTTCTTCTGGTTGAAAAAATAAAATGTCACAGGGTTTTGGATTTCTACCAAGGATCACTTTAGGGCCATAATCTTATACATTTATTATCCCAATGTTTTATACTATATAATATCAGCATGTACTTAGAACCACGCTGAATTCATATTGGAGTGATGCTGTTAAATTATTTAAGTAATAAAGCAGCTGCAGAAGTCAGTTGCGCAACACATTCCTATCTCAAACTTTCAGCTGAAAACGAATCTTCCTACTGAAGGGCATGGCAGAAAGCTTTGGTGGAATTTGCCCTCTCATTTTTTGAGCTAGGCAGCCAAGTCATATGCAAAGAAGTGATGATGCATGTATTGATCACTGGCAGAAGAGAAAGAAATGGGAAGAGGTAGAACCAATAAAAAAATACACACTTATAAGGAAATGTTTCTGGAAGAATATCTGCCTTGAAAAGGAATACATAAGGTAATATTTTTTTTTTGGGAGAATTCACAGGCTTGGTGAAAAAGTCCACCCTGTGGATTCCCATTTGTGCACATTTTTCTAATAAATCTTTCTTTTCCTATCTTCCCAACTCGTGTTGGGGCACCCACAAAAAGGTGTCACTCATATTAATATTTTAAAAGGCCATATCATCATCATCTTTGGTTGTAGTTGTGGGATGTGGGATTATGGGTGTTCAGGAGATAATTTAGTGCTAGTCACCAATCAAAACTAGAATACAATAACACGGCTAAAAATTGGAAATATATTTTTTCTTTAAATGAACATTTAAAGTTTTTTTTGTTTTGTTTTATAAAGCAATTTTATAGTTTTATATTTGTTTTCTGTTGAAAAGAAAGGAACTGTCAGTATCCAATAAATGCATTAATGATACTTTGCTTTTAACTGATCTACCATTATGCAAATTACCATTGTTATTGTCATATGTTTGTATAGCACCATCAATGTACATGCCACTTTAAAAGTAGAATGACAAACAATAACAATAGCCCTACCAAAGGTATATAATCTAAAATATGCATACATGTACACACAGGGAATAGATGAAGTAATCCAAATGTAAAACAATGCAATACAATTATAAAATAGATTATCCAGATATAATACACAGTGACAAATACACATCTTCAAAATACACAAATGAACGAAAGAATGTTAAATCAAAACTTCAAATGAAACTAATATCATTTTAGCTGCTTTGAAAAATAGATGGTTAAGAGCCCGGGCCCGGGCTGTGGCGCAGGCTGGAGAGCAAGCCAGCTGCAACCAGCTGCAATTAATCACTCTGACCAGGAGGTCATGAGTTCGAGGCCCACTCAGAGCCTATGTTTGTCTTGTCTTTGTTCTATGTTAAAAGGCATTGAATGTTTGCCTATATGTGTAATGTGATCTTCCCTGAGTCCCCTTTGAGGTGAGAAGGGCGGAATATAAATGCTGTAAATAAATAAATAAAAGGGACTCACATCTTGGATTGTTGGCCTTGTTGTGTTTTGGGTATTTTTTGTCGGAGGTGGGTGGAGGTGGTTTATTTGTTTTGGGTTTCATTTACCGTTGGCTCTTGAGGGTTTTGGTCATACAGTGGGCCTATGTAACTTGGGTCCTAGTGGGTTGAATCTAGTCTTCTAACCAGAGCATGAAGAAGTCATTTTTCTGAGTACCAAATTGATTGAAATTGAGCAATGAACATTTCTTTAGAGTTTTGTTCCTTTCAGTAGTTCCAGAACTGGCTGTGCAATGAAACGTTAGCATGCTTCTACCAATTCAGTATAAAATTTGGTGGAACATTGAAATGGGTTGAAATTGATGCCCATTAAAATTACTGGGATAAATGAATCCTTAAAATGAAAGCAAAATGGAAGCATTTAGGAAGGCACTATTGAATTCCAGGGGAAACCTAATGTGTAGCATGGAGCATTGGGGAATTTGCTATGAAGAGAAGTCTCACTAGCCATATCATTTTTATGGTTCTCTCAGTCATGCACGTTAACTTTTATTACTATTATTTCAACTTATGGACCATAGGACAAGTGCTCAAGAGGGCGCCCTTGCAAGGATTCAAACTGGTAATACTAATCTATCATTCCAGAAACAGAACTAGTGCCATAAAGGGCAAACATCAATGCATACAGCTCAACTATTTTAATAATTTGTCCAAAGGAAGACACTCAAATTGATGAAATTTTCAGTGAACAAGCCCTTTGAAGGCCATTTTAGGGTGTTAGGAATGCTCAGTTTGGAGAAAAGAAGATCAAGGGGAGATTTAAATCTTTGAAAGGATGTCACATTGAAGATAGGGCAGGCTTGTATTATGTTGCTCTAGCAACTAGGACCTGCAGCAATGGATTTAAGCTGCAGGAAAAGAGATTCCACTTGAATATTAGGAGGAACTTTCTGCTGGTAAGAGCTCGTTGATTGTATAACAATCTCCCTTTTTGGAGAATTTTAACCAGAGCCTGGATGGTCATTTGTCAGTTGTGGTTTGATTATGTATTTCTGCATGGCTGGGGGGTTGAATTGGATGGTTCTTGTGATCTCTTTCAAATCTATGATTCTTTGATTCTGAATCTTAATGAAACTACCTTGTACGAGGAATGGGAAAATTTACTAGTTTAACTCATTTATGATGTTGTTTTATGAATTTTACTGTGCTTTATTTTAAACCATGTTGACCGGGCTTGTCCCTGTGTAAGCCGTTCTGAGTCCCTTCGGGGAGATTGTGGCAGGATACAAAAATAAAGCTATTATTATTATTATTATTATTATTATTATTATTATTATTATTATTATTTCCACATTCAGTTTTAATTCTTGCCAGATCAAGTATGAAGTTGTTATATTTTTGTAATAAGGAAGAATTAAAATGAAATTTCATAATATCCACTGTAAAATTGCATAGATACACTGACTACTACAGTGTTCCCTCACTACTTTGCGGTTCATTTTTCGCCGATTCGCTGTTTTGTGGTTTTTCAATAAACTCTAAAAGACTATTATACATTTTTTAAAAATTACAATTTACAGCCTAAGGAAGGGAGGAAGGAGAAGCCAAAAGGAGCCCAAGCAGCAACGGGAGGAGAAGGAGGTGATTTATCAACACACGATTGGTTGATAAAGACTTAAAATAGTGTATAACTACTAAAATAATGTATAAATATTAAAATAAATATAGTGTCCCTACTTCGTGGATTTTCACTTATTGCGAGTGGTCCTGGAACCTAACCCCAGCGATAAGTGAGGGAACACTGTATATAGGAATTTAAGAGAACAGGTATCATGAGGGAAAGGACATGTGGAAATCCTTATGGAGCACTGGGATAGCTGGGCACACAGTGATCCAAAGCTAAACTTCAGTATTCTATTTTACTCTCCAACTGTCTTGATTTGGCTGAAATACTCTGTCTTAACCTGCTGTCTTTATGTTTCTTTTTCAGCAACATTTATAATTCTCAAAATTTTCCACCTCTTTCCATTTTCCTCCTTTTAATGAGGCTGCCCACAGCTTGCTTCAGTTGTTGAAAACATTTGATTACAGTTACAAACTGAGTATGAAAATAGTTTGCACTCAGCTGGCATGGCAGTGGGGGTGGGAGAAGTGGGGACAGAATTTCCCTCTTCCCTATAGAATCACACTAAAGCAAACTAATACATTATATTCTAGAATTTTGAATTTTTTTCTCATTAAAAACTTCTGCCATCTTTATTACACTCCAGTGTTACTTGGCACATATATCCCATTTTTCATCTGTGAGGGTATGAGTCAAACATATACCTTCACAGGAGAAAAATGGGATACATGTGAGTTGATTTTTTTAAAAAAATTGTACTGTTCGATTATCTAGGCAGACTCCAAAAGGGGAGCTAGAGAGAGAAGAATATTCCATTTTAAAGGGGAGGAGGGAGTTGAAGGAGGTGGAGAGTTGAAGGAGGAAACCTGTTTTTGCCATTTTAGCTCGATATTCCCCCCTTCCCATGTCATAAACGAGAATTGTTTCCAAGATAGTGACATAGGTGCGGGAATAACAGGAAAAAAGGAGAAAATGGTTTTAATCCTTCAATCCACCTTCCACCCCCATAAAATAGACTATTTTTCTCTCTCCAGCACCCTCTTGTGGCCTCCGCCTGGATACTGGAACAGTACCAAAAAAAAAAAATTAAATGCCCACCAGAAAGGAAAGAGAAATAAGCAAAAGGAAGAATACCTTCAAATGCTTTCAGCCCTACCTATGAATGCAGGGATCTTCTTCAAATAAAGCCTGTGCACTACCACTGAACTAAGAGATACATCACCTTATCTTCTACCCCCTACTCCATTTTGCATTGTGGATATAAAAAAGCCAAGCTTTTAACCTCCACTGATGTTAAGAATTATAGATTTAGACTATTAGAAAGAGCTCAGTGTGTCCAACACCCTCCATATTTTTAGATTCAAATGTATGTGGATATGTCTGACTTAATATCATCAAACTAAATGCATCTCTCTGGCATGCTCAATAAATTGATTTCACTTGAGCTTCTGTCAGCAGAAAAAGCCAAAATCATTTTCCTACTGAATCTGGCCTAATAGAATTGATAAAGCATATGTAATCTGGCATGTAACATTGCATTAAATGAAGTAATTTCAGTGGAGGGCCTGTTCTTGAGGAAAGCAACATAATGTAACATAGATATTTTCTCAGGGAAATGTGGCATAAACAGATTTTTCAAAGCCATTACCCACTGGCTTCTGCGTTATAGTATAGTATAGTAAATTATTCATGTGTTTATTTATTTTTCCATCTGAAGGAGTCTGCCACTAATAAAAAAGCATAAAATATAAAATGTCCACTCATACATGCAAACATACATATTATGTTCATTAATTATAGATCTTCGGTTTCAGATAGCCAAGCTCAATGCACTCAGATAACCACTACTAGAAAACATGTACAGGATACAAATCTTTTTGATTAATCTTTAGTGGTTCTAAATGGGTTACTTATGTTAAGAAAAATGCACTTATAAATGACTTTTTGGATGTATTTGTGCTGTTTTAGAGACAAAGTGCATATGGTATCTGCATACCTGGTATCAAATGCACTGGCCCACTTTGTATATTATGCAAATCCAGTGCAACTTGTAAATAGTACAGTGGTCCTCAATAAAGTTTTGGCTTTTGTGTGCTCCTCTTTTTTCTGAATATGTGACAAGGAGGGCAATTTTGGAAGTGTTCATTTTAAGGTTTCTTCCATTTTGATCTCTTGTGTCATGCATTTATTAAATTCTATCCATATTAAAAACAAGGCCATTTCAAAACATAATTTGAGCTGTTATATTTTTCATCTTTCTTTTTTTACATTTTGTTAAGAGAAATGACCTATAGAAAGGGCCAACTGTATTACAATATGAACCCCTCTGCTTTGGCCAAAATCTGGTAAGCTTATTAGAATCAGAGTGTATTAAAATATGGGCAAATCTAGTTTTGGGTAGAAATTCAAAACAGGAATTAATCTTCCCGAAATATATTTTTGTCTGTGTGTATAGCAATTTCTCTGAATATTTTATGAGGCCGTGAATATTTTCTGCATATGGCTAAGACCCAGTGCTTCTACTAAACTCCAAATAGCTATTGCAAATATAGAAAAAATTCCAGCATGATCCATCTATTTCTACCATCTATTCATATATAGGGTGTTTGAAAAAGAACTCCCTATTCACCATTTAAATTAAATGGTGAATAGGGAGTTCTTTTTCAAACACTCTATATTTCACAGCACCATGGTTATGACACTATGGGCAACTTTTATATATTGTACTTTATTATGTTATTTAACTATTTTAACTGTTTTATTATTTTATTGTATTATGATATACTGGTAGTGATCCTGCCAGTTGTGTAAGCCGCCCTGAGTCCCCTCAGGGAGAAGGGTGGGGTAGAAATATCAGAAATAAATAAATAATAAATAACTTTGTTTGCTACAAAGAAGCTCCAAGACAGAGCTGTGTGGTGTCTAGATAGTGTGTGTGAATATTTACTTATTGTATCATCATCATCCAGTACACCCCCCTGCTAAGAAGCAGGAAAACCTCATTCAAAGCACCCCCGACAGATGGCCATCCAGCCTCTGCTTAAAAGCCCCCAAAGAAGGAGCCTCCACCACAGTCTGGGGGAGAGAGTTCCACTGCCGAACAGCTCTCACAGTTAGGAAGTTCCTCTTAATGTTCAGGTGGTATCTCCTTTCCTGAAGTTTGAAGCCATTGTTCCATGTCCTAATCTCCAGGGCAGCAGAAAACAAGCTTGCTCCCTCCTCCCTATGATTTCCCTTCACATACAGTAGAGTCTCACTTATCCAACACTCGCTTATCCAACATTCTGGTTTATCCAACACATTTTTGTAGTCAATGTTTTCAATATATCATGATATTTTGGTGCTAAATTCGTAAATACAGTAATTACTACATAGCACTACTGTGTATTGAACTACTTTTTCTGTCAAATTTGTTGTATAACATGATGTTTTGGTGCTTAATTTGTAAAATCATAACCTAATTTGACGTTTAATAGGCTTTTCCTTAATCCCTCCTTATTATCCAACAAATTTGCTTATCCAACATTCTGCCGGCCCGTTTATGTTGGATAAGTGAAACTCTACTGTATTTATAAATGGCTATCAATTGCTCGAGTATTAATTGTGTATCCTTCCAACACATTAACATTAAAATAATGATTAAAACACACCAAAATGCAAACATTAAATCATAAATTCAGCAAGACTCCAATATAGCATATATTGCCTAGGATGGAACCTAAATCAGTTTTGAATCTCCATGAGTCCACTGATTTAGGTGAGCCTATGCTGAGGAGTACTTCAGCCATTACACAATCAATTGAAATCTTAAAAATAGCCATTCAAAACTGATTTCTGACACTGGGCAATGCAGTCACTTCAGAAATGTTTGAGTGAAGAGGTTGCACTTCAGCATGATATAAGAGGTGGAATCTGAATACCAGGAAAGAAACCATTTATGAAGTTAGTGATCACCATGAAGAAAGCTCAATGCTGGAATGACTACTGGTATCTGAAGGGGCCCTTCATTGATTTTTTTTTTGTATAGGTAGTAGCCAGACTTATAGATATAGCTTTATTCAAATGTAGTCACTGTTGATAGTGAGCCATGAAAGGGTGGAAGATACTTGATTCACTCAAGCACTCTATCTGGGTGTTTTCAAGCTCAATTGTCACCTGGGATTCCATTGAGCAGGGGCAATTCTGTGTGGAAGAGTGATTCATCCATCTGAGTTGGCATAGAGCTTAGATAAATTTATTTCCCACTCCCCTTGGGAGGAACTCCCATCACCACTCTGAAGCATCTTACTTCAGGGAATGGTACTTGCCAGAGTGAAAACGTAGTAGAGATACATTACTATTTGTTGAGAAGTTGCTACATAGATTTCCCAGTAGTCATGAGATCATGTTGAGAAGAATAATAGATGTGCAAGAACTTTGACCAATTTTATTCAAGGATTCAAATGTCCCTGAGCATTGCAGAATAATTATTCTAGAGATCTCTGCATGCAAGAGCACACTGATATACACACACAAATGTTTTCTGCATAGAAAATGGGTTGCCTATATTAAATAACTTTTATGTGTTGATACAAATATTTCCAACAGATTTTTATGCTCTAAAACAAGAATTGAAAATACAGGGGAAATACTACATAGGATTTTTTTTTTCATGTAGCAGTGAGAAAACTAATCCTTGCATGCTACATCCCACAAGTAGGTGGGACTTGAACACTTTCAAATGTCTTGTGCTCCAGAACTCTAAAGAGCAGAGTGGCTAAGAAAACTATGTATGCTACAACATTGCTTTCATTCTCCCTGGCTGTGCTACATAGGACAGATCCCTTAGCACAGGGGTCCCCAAACTTTTAAAGCAGAGGGCTGGTCCACAATCTTTCAGACTGTGGAGGGGCCGAATTATCATTTGGGAAAAAAAATGAACAAATTCCTATGCACACTGCACATGTCTTATTTGTAGTGCAAAACAACAACAACAATGAAAGAACAATACAATATTTAAAAATGAAAACAACTATAACCAACATAAACCTATCAAGACTTCAATGGGAAATGTGGGCCTACTACTGGTCAATGAGATAGTCAAGTTAATTAGGATTGTTGTTGTTGTTGTTGTTGTTGTTGTGTGCCTTCAAGTCATTTCAGACTTTGAGCGAGCCTAAGTCTAAAATTATTTATTTATTCATCTACTACATTTATTTATTACATTTATATCCCACCCTTCTCACCACAAAGGGGACTCAGAGCAGCTCTATGTACATAGAATATATTATATTATTAGCATTGCACAATATTAGCATTATATATTACTATATTGAACTATACTACTATACTGTAATATTATATGTAATATATAACATATAATTAATATTATTATATGGTATTATCATTTGTATTATATTGTATAACATTATAATATTATTATCAGTATTATAAATACAATATATTATATTATTAAAAATGATATAAAAAGATTATATTATAAAACTGAGGGCGGGGGACAGGTAAATGACCTTGGAGGGCCGCATCCAGCCCCCAGGCCTTAGTTTGGGGACCCCTGCCTTAGCATATGTTACTAAGACTAAATCGTACTGGAAATACCAGAAGTAGTCATAAGAAAGGAAGAGGGAAGGGGAGGGAACTATATTCATCCATTCTTTTGGTGACAATTAAGAGGACTACAAAAAAACCTGTAGGTCTGGCTGTATTTTTCTCATTTTTTAAAAAATATGTTCACGGGGTCCTTTTCCATATTGACTTGTGTGTTTGGCACCCCTAATAATAATAATAATAATAATAATAATAATAATAATAATAATAATAATAATAATAATAATAATAATAATAATTTGACTTGTGATTTTGTGATATGAAATCCAGCATATCTATCTTGTTTGCTGTGTCATAATAAAATAATAATAATAATAATAATAATAGTTTACTGAGCATTTAGTCCATATGGAACTATGGGCTATTCAAGATTATCATTATGGGCCCTTCCACACAGTTCTATAACCCAGAATATCAAGGGAGAAAATCCCACAATATCTGCTTTGAACTCAGATAACCCAGTTCAAAACAGATATTGTGAGATTTTCTGCCTTTATATTCTGGGATATAGGGCTGTGTGGAAGGGCCCTGTATTACTTTAAGTTAGAATGCAGAATATATACTTTTCTGTGAATTGTTCAACACAGAAACATGTACAGAAACTTTTTGCAAACTCCTAAATGAGATCTTGACATACTTTTCAAGTTTTTTATCCCAAATGATACCATCATAATGCCACATCACAACCACCATCATGGCCTCATGGATGTTTTCATATATTGAATTAGTCAAATAATAAGGTTTAGGGATAGAAATCGTCTAGCCATATCAAAGTCTCAGCAGTCTTTGCTAGCATAGTCAATGCTTAATAACACGTGGAGTTGCACCAACAATACCTGCACGACTGCTCACCAGATAGTACCATTTCACTGTTTCCCAACTACAGCAAGATTCATGACATAAATATAAGACTAGAACTGTAATTAAAAACACTGTATACTTGGATATAAATCAGCTGTATTTACTTCTGAATAAATGGACTCAGGGTCATGTTAGCCAACTAAGAGCCCTTCCACACAGCCATATAACCCATAATATAAAGGAAGATAATCCAGAATATCTGCTTTAAACTGGTATATCTGAGTCCACACTGCCATATAATCCTGTCCAATGTGGATTTTATACAGAAGTGTGGAAGGAGCCTAAAATAAAATTACATCAACACAGCTTTGTCCTTCTTTATCTGTATTTTGACAGAACAGACAACTCTTCTTTCCTGAAACTATTAATCCATTAAAGATTTCATGCCAAAATTATTTCTCCATCTCATTCATTAGTGTGGGTCGTATTTTTTCTCTCAAAGACAGAACCCAGTCTAAATAATGAAGCAGCAGAGAAACAGGTACCAAAAAGATAAGGCATTTCATAATTTAGTACTTAAAATTTACTCATACGTATACACACACACAAAGGAAAGCTCATATTTCCACCAGTAAATTAATACATCAAACGGAAAAAAATTAATGCTGTCTTCACACAAGACCATATGTGTCTGTTGCTCTTCTCAAAAATATTGCCATTTTAATTTAAACAAAGCAAACAGTAATGTTGTGCTGGAAGTCAATTTCCTATAGTTAGATCACCACAATTCATGGGATGGACAAAAGAAGGGGTAAACAAGGCCTACCTTTCCAACATACTGGTAATCAGAACCAGTATATTCCTCCAGCAGGAAAAACTGGTTCCACATCCAGCCTCGCTTTTGGCGGTGGAGAGTTTTCCCATCACTCCCTGTTCCACGTGCAGCAAATGCTTTCGGCTGGTGATCTGTAGTCCTGCTGAATACCATTGCTGTCAAACAGGGGTGTAGCAGGCACACCCAGAGCAGCACCAGCAACAAGACTTGTTGTATGATCATAGTCCTTCGCTGTCGACTGCCTTCCCAAGTGCCTTCTGATGCAAGATCAATATGACACTTTGTCTGAGATGCAGCTCTTGGTACTCCTTTAGTGGAATGTGCAGTCAAGCGGTTTATAACAGCTCATCTCTAGCTGGTGCATATCCCAAATCTTTAAAAAAAAGCGAACAGGAAAAAAAACTATGGTTACAGATATATATTTGTAAGCTGGAAAACATTCATTTTTTTTCAGTCTGCATTAGGTTTCACATCAGTTTTGGCATCAGAGCTGCAAAATCTTACAGAAAATTGGTTATTTTTCCCCTAAGCATCAAACAAACAGTTGATGTGGCAACTATAAAGGTTATGTAGTAACTGTCACTTAATCTGAGATTTGCAAAATACATTTGGCAGCTTAGTATAACGTAAAATACCCTGGAAAAAATGAACAGCACAAATAAATTGGCTTTCCCTGCCCCCAACCCTATCTAATAGCTTCTGCTTCTAACTTTTGAATCTAAGGTTTTTGAAAACATTCATCATGCAGACTGGGGGATTTGTACCATTGGTACTTACATATTAAATACCACAGTCTTTACTTGAAATGTTTTCCACCTGATTTGATTTACAAGTAACTCAGTGTTTTCTTAATCTTGTTACCAAGAGGCACTTAAAGGCTAAAGCATAGGCAGTTTTAGAAACCATGGAAATGGTGAAATACTAGCTCCCTAGGGTGCTTTAAATGGCAAAGGAAGACATCATATGCATCGGAAGAAATACAACATGACAAGAAGCAAACTTCTAACCGAGAAAGTTCCTAGGATGCAGAGTTCCGGCAAGAACTAATGTAGCAGGGTTAACCATGAGTAAAAAGAAATGACGGAATGAAGTGAGATTTGTAGTGTGCATTTGAAGCTACAGCAGGAGGAGTTTTGGGATGTAACACATTTTGAGTTTCATTTTCACACATTGTCACTATGGTGCAGAGGATCAGAAAAGATGGTCCGTATATACAGACTGTCACTTGTAGATTATCAGAAGCCATATATACAGACTGGATGCATATATGTGCTGAAGATATTATGTTTTCATTTAAGGTTTATGCTTAAATGTCACCACTGCCATTTTGGCAGCATGATGATGCTTTCTCCATCAAACAGAGGAAGTGTTGTCCAAACAAGGCTAAAGCATGCTGGCTTCAATGGAGCCAGAAGAACTCAGGAAGCCTTCTATGTTGCGGGGAAAGTGTCTAACAATGGTTGGGGGTAGAGCCTCTACTGGAAGTTGCTTGACATCGTGTGATAGCTGGCATGAGGCTTCAAGAAAGAAGTGTCCTGAAAGCATCCTAGGATGTTAAAATTACCTCATGTGATAAGGTCCTTGATCTTTCAAGTTCAATACTCTTTGTCTTAAAAAGGAAACAGGCCTTTCTTTTCCCAGTCATTTCAGAACATGCACAAAGATACATGGGGATTTGAAGTTGGAACTTTGACTAGTGATACATGTTCACCCCATTTCAAATACTGGCTAAAATGCTAACATATTTATTTTATAGAAACATATGGGGAGTTTATATACAATTGAAAACTGACATGTTGGGAATCGAATAACTTCACTGTAGAAGACCAATGAAATGACTCAATTCCTAGGTGTTTTTGGCTTGTCATCGTGAATTGATTGGATACATACAGACCTTTAGTTGTCTTGTTTCATCATAATGAAACAAGTTGTTTTCTGTGGTTGTTTGTAATAAATCATTTATCACTATCTGGATATTATGAAGTCAAATTAATTTGTTTGAATCAGATGTTCTGCCTATAAGCTAATGGGGATGTTGAGTGGGTTGGGTGGGGATGGGGGATATGAGTTTTAAATGTTATTTTACTGTATTTATTGTATTTTAATTCTATTTTTACCACATTGTTACTATTTAATTGTTTTTAACTTTTGTATTGCCCTTTTTAAACTTGTCTAGTGTGGATTGTTAGCCACCATGACTCCCTACATGGAGAAAAGCAGAGTATAAATGATTTATTTATTTTATTTATTTATTTACAGTATTTATATTCCGCCCTTCTCACCCCAAAGGGGACTCAGGGTGGATCACAATGTACATATATATGGCAAACATTCAATGTCATTAGACAAACAACACACAGACAGACAGACACAGAGGCTATTTAACTTCCCAGCTTCTGGCTTTGTGAGGGTATGCTCGATTCCAGCCACAGGAGAAGCTGCTGCTTCATCATCCACTGTGATGATGAGTCCTATTTGATGGAGTACTTCCTCATCCGGTGTTGTAAATCAGTTCAATTAGCCTCCCCACATAAGTGGTCCCTAAATTTTCCTGTTGTTGAAGGCTTTCATGGCCGGAATCACATGTTCTAGAATACTTCTGGAACATGGCCATACAGCCCGGAAAACACACAAAAACCCAGATAATATGTTAATTCTGTCATCCCTCACATTTAGAAAGACTTTGAGAAGAAGAGGACCTCATCTATCCACGCAGAATCTCAATACATTTTACAATAATGAAAATTTCATGTGTATTTAGAGAGAGAGAGAGAGAGAGAGAGAAATTTACAGTTATATAAACATATTCTATACATTTTCCCCTCTTTTATTTACATTCACCCCTGTGCTCCCCTTCTGCAGAGCCATCTCTTCTTCTAAAGTCCCACCAAAAGTTCAATTCTTCATTTGGAAGTAAATTTCATGTTTTGGAATGTATGAATGGCCTCTTTCAGTAGAGATCATAACACCTATTTCAGACTAATAAACATTTGGTGTCATACACAGACCAAGTAATAAGTATGTCAGAAATCCATCTGAATGAAACAAGAAGTCTAAACAATTTACCTCTGCTTCCCCCCCCCAGACCCCCCCCCCCGCAGAGTCTCATGAATACTTGTTTTTTTAAAGGGGACCAGAGGTCCTAGACCTGACCTCAACATTAATTCTTGTTCCCTTAATTTCAAATCTAGCATTGTTTTTGACAGACTTCCTACTTGTTGTAAGTAAGATTAAAACTATTATGTTTATGATAGAAAGTATGGCATAAATACTAAGCATAATCATGCTATTTTTATCTAATATACTTATTATTTGATCATACTATTTATTTCTTTTAATTAATCTATTGTCTAAAATCTACAGTGAAATATAACACATAAAAGTTGTGAAAAATATGCATGCCAAAAACAGCTGAAAAATACTGATATCTGCATGCACAGACCAGGACTTGTAGCAATGAGTCATTAAGTTTCCTACACTTTGTTGGAAATTATCTATCACCTTGTGTAATGTGTGACTTTAGAAGAGCTGATTGAGCCATCTCCTATCACAGCCCATTTCTATAGAGTCTACAGCATAGACCATATAATGAGAATAACAGCATGAATGACACTGATTGGAATTCAATATAACGTACCAATTATGACTTGCTTTTGTTTCCCAGAAGTCACCGTTTTTATGCAGCCGCATAAACATACAGAAAAAAGCTTAATGGACAGCTATAAGTTAATATTCAGGCCCTGTCATGGTTGACTAACACATTCACTATCAATAAATCTCACTGTAAATTTGCAGAATACATGTCCTTTGAAATATTAGTGATTCAACATGCTCCATTGTCCTTGCAATCAGTACTGATGACTATAAAGACAACCAGAACTTGTACACATTATTGACAATAATGGAAGCTCATTGCAACAGCTGACTTCTTTTCATGGCACTGTTCATACACATTATACCAAAATATTTGCTTGTTATCCTTCAACCAGCCACAGAAAAAAGACTATCAGAAGGTATTGCTATGTCCTGTTCCTTTGCAGATATATAACCATGGAAATTACATGAGAGGATATAAATTGTCCTTAATTTTGGATAATTCTCAGAAAATCATGCTGTCAGTAAGTTATAAGTTGTGGTCAATTCCTTCTACTTCACAAAGTTGATATAATACTACACCAAATAAATGAACATTGAATTCCAGTGGTATAGGAGAACTAGAGCTCTTGGGATCAAACTGCCATGGGTAGATGATGATGAAAAATTGTATCTTCTATGCAAATACATTTCCCTGTCTCCTCTATACCTCCTACAATCCTGGTGGAGGAAAACAAATTTCCTCTTCCAATAACATATATTACAAAATTCACTTCAGCTGTCCTAGTTCAGCAGATGGAATCCTGGGACTAAGGTAGAGAGTTATTTAGAATAATCAGACAAAGAGATCTACAATCTCTTCACACATGCTGCTGGAATCACCATGGATTGTGGTGATTCCAATAGTGCATGTCTAGGGGTGTGGGGAAGCCATCACCCCATACCCTGCATTGCCCACCGTATCCACATTCCCATCTCATGGGGGAAGCGTCTGCTACCCAGTTTCCCCCATTGATCCAAGGCAACACAGGAAGCCTCTCGTGTTGTTGTGGCAGAAGCATGCACTGATCTGTCTTCTCCTTTAAGATGGAGCCCTGCCAGAAGCTGCAGTACATCATATAATGGGAGCTTTAAGGTTCCATCTTAAAAGAGAAGCCGAAATGGCACATCCGCCAATTTCACCCCCTGTGATATGGAGCCCCCAATGGCGTAGTGGGTTAAAGCCTTGTGACTTGAAGGTTGGGTAGCTGACCTGGAGGCTGCCAGGTTCAAATCCAACCTAGGGAAAGCGCAGATGAGCTCCCTCTATCAGCTCCAGCTCCATGCAGGGACATGAGAGAAGCCTCCCATCAAAACATCCAGGCATCCCCTGGGCAACATCCTTGCAGACAGCCAATTTTCTCACACCAGAAGAGACTTGGTGCAAGTCACTCCTGACCCAGAAAAAAAAACCCCCTGTGATGAGGTTGTTAGTGCAACATCAGACTACAAATTTCAAGATTTCTTTGGGTACAGTGTTAGCAATTAAAGTGGTACCAGATGGCCTTGATTGTGTAGTCTGAAAAGAGCTATACTGAATTAGGTGAGATTGAGAAACCTGCATAGCCTTTTTTTGTTAAAAAAGGAGCAAAAATCAAAAACAAAGAATTTACCACCAAGTATATTGGTTTAAAGACTTTTGCTCCCACCACTCTCCGCACCTCCTCTCCCCCCCCCCCAAAAAAAAACTTCCTACAAGGAATAGGTGTGCTTTACCAGTTGGCGGTGACGTACAATTGCATCAAATTATATATTTTCTTATAGCTTCCATAATGCTTCTTTAACCAAATGAAACATTTTTGTTGAACTATCTGAGAAAGAGACTCTTTAAACAGGTCGGCTTCCTCCCTCTAGCTCCAAAAGCATGCTTAGTCCACTCTTTGCACATTTGAATTTGATGTTGACATGTTGTTAATTTTCTCTTGGGAAATAATTCTTCAATGTTAGCAGTTGTTATTGAATTTCCTTCTTTTTAAATTAGGTCAGTGGAATGAAAGCTTAGATGGAATTTGTTGAAATTACAAAACTAGCTAATGTACACAGACTTGGCAGGCAAAGGCTGCTTTGGCTTAATGGATTGCTATAGTAGGCACACATCTTTCCCCTCCATCCACCCACTTACTCGCTCCAACTCATACTCACCCCTTTGGAGACTCCTGCTTCGATTCAGTTTGCTGTGTTAAGTGCAAAAGCCTTAATGGTTACCTAGCTGTAAGCAATAATGTATTTTTGTTCATGAAAAAGGCTGTAATAACTAAGATCAACTATGCTCTTATGGGGAACAAAAGGTCATTTCTACTGTAGACATTCTGAAAATATACATGAGTTGTTATAAAATGAAGGGAAAGCTAGTTCTGTGTTGTTATATTAGTTTGTCAACTTTGTTTAGGCAGTAATAGTATGTACATGTTAGGAAACGTACTGAATACTAGTAGGTTTCCTAACATATGTCTGAGTATCTGAGACATTAATTTTTAACCTACAGCAAGAGTAGTCGATGTCCTATTTTGAGAGGACAACATTAAATTCAACATATTTTAGAATGGCTCTCCCTTAGCTGCTCCTCACACTTGTACCTGAAGCTTTTTTTTGTTTACTTCAAAACATCTCACATTTTCATGCACTGCAACATCCACGATCGCTTCAAGTTTATGGTTAGAGAAGTCAAGCAGTATGAATGTATCCAGTTTAATCCTGTTCAAAAGTTGGTTTGTACGACATTTTGCTTACCATTCCATCCACCACATGCTCATTCCAGCCTATTTACTTCAGTATGCACCTGCACCTTCCCTCCGTTCACCTGAGAACATACCCAAAGGCCCACCATCAGAAGTCCAAGGCCAGAAAGGCAGGTGCACCTCAACAGGGTACAGGGCTGAATGCCTTACCTTTCCCTCAATCCCATATGTCAAGTCTGAACAAAACAGCTGCCCTGGGAGTCACATATGAACCAGCATGCAGTTCATGCAACCATAAATTTCCCATCTGTGACCTATTATATGCTTATTTATAAGAGACAAAGACAGCATACATGCATCATTTAATCACCCTCAAGTTCTTTCTCTCATTATAACAGGATTTCCTAAGTATTTGGTGTCAGAATTTGCATTATAATAGCTTGGTAGGATGCCAAGAAGTGGGGAAGTTGTTCTATAGGAAGGAACATAAACCAAAGTGTGGTCTCTTAACTACTAAAGGTTTAATAAGAAAAGACATTACCATTTACCTGTACCAGGTACTGTATAGAACAAGCAAGTCTCACAAATGCATTATGTTGTGCCCTTATAGTTTAGAAAATACTGAAGCCAATTCTGTATTGGAACCATTGTGAGTGGTTTTAGACGCAACACAGTGAAAAATCTCAAAGGAAAATAAAGGACCAGGACTTTCATGTACCCATCTTCTTTCTCCTGAAGTCCTTATATATTTTCTGCCTTCAATGTATAATGTTCATTTAATAAAAAACACACATTTTCAAGGGCATATCAGTGTACCCTGGATATAACTCTTCCTCTCAGTAGTACTCAGCACTACCTGAAAACTGTATTTATGCTTTTGTTTTTGTAAATTGTGCTAGTTGGGCCTTGCCCTATGTGAGCCACCCCGAGTCCCCGTGGGGAGATGGTGGTGGGGTATAAATAAAGTATTATTATTATTATTATTATTATTATTATTATTATTATTATTATTATTCCTGTTGGAGTTCCCAGTTCTTTCGAGTAACTTTTTTTTTTGGGGGGGGGGGGAGCTCTACCATGCAGAAAAGAAATTGTTCCCATTTTTTCCATTAATTGATGGGGTTCCCCATTGAATTAGGTCACAATCAAAGGGAAAATATGACACTAGAAATGCTATGTAGAGACAGGCCCTGTAATCAAGTTTTGTTTAGTCAAAGTAAAGCTAAACCACATTTAATTGCTCAGCATATAATAGTTGCTTGTCCTCAAATTGGCTTCTCGCATGCATTGAGGCAACACAAGCTAATTGTTAAGTAGATTAAAGCATTCAGTGGAATTAATTAATGCAATAGCTAATAGTGCAATTCTTTTCCATACCAGAAAATGAAATCAGTCAGACTTTATGCCTTCACAGAATTTGGAAGTAACTAATTACAACCAACTGGTTATTTGAAATTTATTTATTTTTCTGCTACAACAAAGATGCATTAAGAGTATACCTTCACTCCTTATAGTTTAGTTATATATTTTAAGTCTACTCTGACAGTTTTGGAGATGTGGTCTGATGAAAGGGTGAAATGCTGTGAAAGAATTATTCAAATGCTGTGAAAGAATTTATTTCCCTTAAAGTAACTTCCCAACCATTGCCATTTAAACTAGCAGTTGTGAAAAACACTGCTTAGTCTAAAATTACACAGAATATTTAAACCAATTAGCTATGCTAAAGTACAACATTATGTATGTGAACTAAATGGGTATCTGTGATAGAAATATTTGATATTTCTCCAGTTCAGTAAGCATTATCTTTAGCATAGTGGAGGTTGGATGAAGGATTGAGAGGATGCAAGACACTAGAATGTTGTCAACAGCCCAAATTAATACTGCATGAATAGGGCTTAACATTTCTCATGTCCTCCGGGTGATTTCCTGCCCTGAAGTGTGAACTCCACAGAATGACACGGGATGTCTATAAAAGAGGCACTTTCTCCCTTTAGGGCAGTAGATGAAATAAAATAAAATACAAATCTCCAGGCTCTTGCTTTTCAGCACACTCATCGTCCTGTCAGCTAGCTAGTGAGTTTATCAGAGGAAGGGTTTCAACATAGAGACATGGCGAGTATCTAAAAACCCACCATTAATTCATCAAGTGTTCCTCGCTTCTGTTTGGGCTGAAGCCTTGCAGCTTTAAAGAACGACACCGGTTCACTGAGCATGAAGAACTGGGGCACCGAGAAACGGTGCATGCTTAGAAGACTGTGTAATTTAATAACGTGTTCACTGATGGCTGTACCCAAGCATCGCAAAGTTGTGGTACAACTCAAGCATAAAGCATGGAGAATACCATTACTGCTAATTAGATGGTGACAGTACAACTCAGTTCTCTTGTACAGACGGACAGGTGCCATCAGCCATATTCCCTCAAGCATCCTAGGATGAAAATAATCATTTTTCTCAATGATGAGAGCAGAAGATGAGCCAACCTTGTAAAGCTAAGTATTTGCTTTTCCAATTAAATCATGATACCAGCTTCTTATTTGCATTTCCAGTAGCCCCTCAATTGATTTTTTCCAGGAATGTGTGAACATTTTCATCTCAGCAAATTCCTATATCCAGTCACTGGGTCTGGACACTATGCACCTCTGGAGAAAGATCGATTAAGGATACCTGGTCAGCTTGCCCATTTATGGTCTTCTACTACACAGCTCGTTTTCTGTTTTCTAAACTACTCTGTGTTCAAAGATACTTTCATTACTGTATTTGGAGAAAGTCTGGATTACCAGTCCAGGAAAATTTCATAGATTAAAAGGGTGGAAAGTGACAAATGGTCCTTCATCTCTAGTTGCTAAATGGCTTCAACTGTCGGACTGTGGTACTTAGGGGCTGTCATATTCACCTTTCTCAGAGAATTGAGAGGGTGTTCAAATTTTCTTTCTTAAAAGAGATTTCAGATAGCGAAATTTCACTGTATTTTCTTTCATTGTATATGGTTTTATTTTTGCCTAAACCATGCTCCCATACATCTGGAGGTATCTTGTTAATTAATATGCACTTAATAGGTTTAGTACAGTCAAATTTTAAGGTCAGTGCTTTAATCCAAGGAACAAGACAAAAAGATATGTAAGTAGGTTTTGGTGTTAGAGATATGTCACCACTTTTTTGCATATAGATCTCAGACATATTGCCCTTTATATCTTGGTTAAAGTAGAGAGAGGGGCTCTGATGGACACTCGAGGTTGTCCTTGTGCTGAATTCATGCTTTCTTTTCAGATGTCTTGTCCTCACATGGCATTTTGGAAGACTGACATGAATAAGTGATGTACTAAAGCTATAAAAAGGACAGCTCATAGAGTTCCTAGCATGGAGTGGGCAATTTCAGATGGCAATGGGAGCACATTGACCATCTGGAATGCGAGCACATTGACCATGTAGATCTCTTAGGGGCTACATACAAACGCTTCTGCTTGATTGCTAAAATTTGTCAGGGTAATGTGGCTTTTTAAAAAGTGCATGGTATTCGTTTTAGAACGGCGCTTCATGCAGTCATGCCAGCCACATGACCTTGGAGGTGTCTACAGACAACGCTGACTCTTCAACATAGAAATGGAGATGAGCACCAACCCCCAGATTCGGACACAACTAGATTTAATGCCAGGGGAAAATCTTAACCTTAACCTTTTAAATGAAGGTTTGTGTTATTTCTGGTTGTTTCATCGCTGCAGGAGCTACAGCAGTGGGGTGGGAGGTTTCAAAGTGGTCTACAGGCATGGTATAGCCTGCTAAACATTGGACACCTTAACATATTTGACAAGTCGCTTATTTCCTTTGGCAAGTTTGAGGGTGCATCTAGACTGTAGAATAAATGAAACTTGACAGCACTTTAACTGTCATGGCTCAATGCTATGGAATCATGGGGATTGTGGTTTTACAAGGTCTTTAGCCTTCTCTGTGAAAGAGTGCTGGTGCCGTTCCAAACTACAACTCTCATGATTCCATTGATTCATAGCAGTTAGAGTGATGCCAAACCTAATTCTACAGTGTAGATACACCCACAGTTTTAGGCATACTGACCCATAGTATGGAAGTCTTTGATACTAAATAATCAACACCTTAAAACTAATTTGAAATGTTAGTGCAGAGGATTTTAATTTGAATACATGTTATATTTTCAGTATCCTGCTTTTGAAGAAGTTTGTTTTGAAAAATGCAATCAAGGAAATTGCTCTGTCTAAAATAGAAAAGGGTTCAGGAGGATGAAAATAATATAATTATAAGGATCTTTAGCATGGCTATAGCACTATACATTATCAAAGCTGTGCAGAATATTTGCTAATTAATTCATTTTCACACACCCCTTGTGATGTTAATTACTAGCAACCTTATATGCTGATATGAAATAAGGCATATGCACTGTACACTAGCAGATAACAAAAAGGAGGCAATGTGTCCTATTGCAATATACGTCACCATTTTTATTGACCCAAAAGAACAGATCAGTCTTTCTGAAAGGGGAAGTATGAACAGGAAGAGAAGGCAGGGTGCATCTACACCAGTGTTTCACAATCTGTGCTCCTCCAGGTGTTTTGGACTTCAGCCTACAGAAATCCCAGCCAGCTTGCCAGCTATTAGGAATTGTGGGATCTGAAGTTCAAAACATCTGGAGGAGCAGAATTTGAGAAACACTTATCATCACTGCTGAATTAATGCAGTTTGCCATTATTTTATCTGTCATTGTTCAATGCAATGGAATCAAGAGGATTGCATGCCACGTCTGTCATTGAGTGCTGGTTCCTGACTAAACTACAACCTCATGACTCCATAGGATTAAGCCAGGGCAGTTGAAGTGATGTCAAATTGCATTGTTTCTACAGTGCAGATGCAACTGCAAAAGGATATTCTTATCATCTGTTTTATTTTCCCCTCAAGGCTTCCCTTTGATTGACGTATTCCCCATCTACACTGCCCTATACTGCAGTTCCATACTGCATTATATGGTCATGTAAACTCATATAACACAATTGAACTGCATTATATGCGCCTACAATGACCATATAATGCAGTGGCAAACTTCATTATATGGCAGGTAGATGGAGCTTCAGTTTGCTTCTCTGTAAGGTACAGCAGTATAATGCTAGATTTGGAGTGCAAGTGCATAGACAGACAATCACTATAATATTGCCCCAAGCTCAAAAAAGGCTGATGGTTTCTTCCATATCAATGGGATGCCAAATTGATTTTGAGATTGAGTCTCAGCTTTAAAGAAGTATTCAAGACATTGACCTTGTTATGGAAATAAGATTCAATATCTTAGATGGTTGAACCCAGAGCATATTCACCACCACACTGACACACGAAGCTTTACTGACCAAACTATGTCAGTTTATGCCAGGGGTCCCTAAACTAAGGTCCATGGGCCAGATACGACCCTCCAAGGTCATTCACCCAGCCCCCACCCTAAACTTTAGACTTAGTGTTGCCCTAAGTCTGAAACAACTTGAAGGCACACAACAACAACAATCCTAATTAACTTGACTATCTCATCAGCCAAAAGCAGCGTACTTCAAATTGAAATATTGGTAAGTTTATGTTGGTTAAAATTGTATTGTTCTTTCTTGTTTGTTTGTTTTGCATAAGTAAGAGATGTGCAGTGTTCATAGCAATTTGTTCATTTTTTAAAAAGTATAGTTTTCCCTCCCTCCTCCAAATAGTCTGAGGGACCATGAACTGGCCCTCTCCTTAAAAGTTTTGAGGACCCCTGGTTTATGCCTTTGCATGAATTTTAGTAGATTTCCTTTCCAGGAGAAGATCTGTTGTAAACCTAAGTAATTTCATAATCAATTGTGAAAGAAACAGACTATATGCAAAAACTGAGATTGTATAATGGCCACTTTATTTAGCCTATGTCCAGATTTCTCCCCCCCCCCCTTTTTTTTTTTCTTGGAGCTTAAAGGTGTTGTGAGTGGGGGAAGGGGATGACAACTTCAAGTAAATCCAGCTAAGGCTACGTGTCTACCTGAAAACCACTCCCATAGTCTTCTCTTTGAGCAAAGCACATGAATCCTGAGGACAGTCCAAATATTTAGACCGATCCTCCGCTGGCCACTTACCAGAAGATAACCTCAGATACTCCCATTCATGTCACATGCCTTTCAAGTGAAAGCACAATTTGGGCAGGATTGATATAAAGATACTTCCCATTTCCTCCAATCTTGCCACCAAGCTCTTAAATTCTGTGCCATTACCTATCAAATGACAACCTATTTATAGAGTGACCTAGCCAATAGTCAAAGTCCACCAGATAAAATAAGGAGTAGGCAAAAAACACAGGTAAAGGGGGAGAAAATTCCTACCTGACCCTGAAGTGACCAGATAAACTCACAGGGCTGTAGCCGGGGGGGGGGGGGGGGGGAGAGTAGGGGTTCAACCCCCTCCCCCCAATTTTTCAGATTTTTTAAAAAAACCTACTTAATTTTAACTGATTAACTCGATCCCCATGAGTGCCCACTGAAGTTTATCTGTCTTGAGTGTCCACTGAAGTTTACTGATGGAGCTTGATTTCTGCATTATGGAACTACTCTTCGTGATTCACTAAAATTAAAGTTTCAACCCCCTCCCCCCCCCCCCAGAATTTTTTTTTCTGGCTACTGCCCTGACTCACACTGCACTGAAGTCATAAGTCAAAGGACCTCTTCACACAGGTTAATTTTAAGCAGCAGTGAAGGTGTTTTTAAAGTTTGTCCATGGAGCCCAACAGCTCCCATCACACCCATTACAACTACTTCTGGGGCGGCTCTGGGGTCGAAGTGGAAAAAAAAAAACCCTGCCGCCACAAAAAACAAGCTGATGGCCAATGGGAACTCCCCATTTTTTTATTAGTAAAGATGGGTTGAGCCAAATTTAGGAGGCTTCCCCCATGTGATGAGACAGGGGAGAAGCTGAAATGGTACAGGGCATGGAGCAACAGGTCCTCATGCCCCTGGGATGTCATGAGACTGGATGATTCCGGTGACACATGTGACAAGGTTGAAAGAGTCAAATAAGGGGGATAAATTATCTGTAACGTCTCCCCTCCCCCCCCCCAAAAAAAACCCAGTCTTTAGGCCACTGGTGTCCAAAACAAAGTATCCTGGTCTCTATCCATTAAAGAGGAATCTCTTCTCTAGCATAGATGTGCTGTCTGGATACACACAATCTGACTTGCCCATTCAAGACCCAACTATAGTATGATACCGATACATTAAAACAAGGACAGCTCATTAAATACATGTATGTGTCTGTGTGTAATGCTTCCCCCATATTTGCTCTTAGGGGGCAGGGATGCTTGGGTGGATGTGGCAGATGGCATCATTATACCTCATAATCCCGAAATGCTGGTGTGTTGTCTCTGTAAAGACTGGAACATTTCAAGTGAAAAATATGAACAGCAAGCAGTGAATCTTATTTCTCTTTATTTGAATTAGAATTGTTGTTAATTATCTTTTCCACCCCCTCTCCTGAAGAGGCTGGTATCTTGTTGTAGGTCATCCCTTGACAGTATAAGATTGTGTACTTTTATCTGTTTGTCTGTAAGTGTTCATACAACAGCTGTATGAACCAGTAGCAACTCCAGATAGCATGACATCTACGCAGCTATTAACAAGCCTAGGGTAACTGAAAAATTAACTTGCACTAGCCATTTAGAAATAACCCAGTAGTTTCTTTTAATGCAGCTTGACAACTGGAAACAAGAAGCCTGCATTGTGTATCTAACATTCCCGCCTGTCAGACACCAGCATTTGGGAATTACTCTTTCTAAAGAATAAAAAAGCCACTTGACCGAGATTCAGAATCAGCTGATGAAAGAACTATGGGCTTTTTCCATGCCCCCCAGGGTTTAGTTTAATTTGAATGCTGAAAAATCAGCTTGTGTTATGTTTAAAGGTAGTTCGCCTTGCTCTACTGGCATTTTAAATTGTCACTTTAGACTACAACTTTTCTAGAAGTACCTTTTAACATTATGGGCAAGGGAAATCTAGCTCAAGGGCATAACTATACAATGCTCAGTGCCTACATATATGGTGTAGTCAAAAGGAAAGTGGGACATTTCTAAATGTGGGGGTGAAACTGTCTCTGCAATGCACATAAGATTATCCCATGCAAACATATCAGTGGTGTTGCAGTTAGGGAGGGATGTCTCGTCTCCAGCATAGTGGGTGACTTTGAGCTTAAGATTTGTATTTTTTCTTTCAAAACACATGCGGTTCCAAGTCGCTAAGTAACGGCATGATCCAGCCAAAGCTAGCTGCTATATACAACTAATTTCAGTAAAAAATAATTTACTACCCATACAATATCTGTGCATATAATTAAAGTCAAAAGGCGTATCTATATATGTATGTGTGTGTGTGTGTGTGTATGTATATATATATATATATATATATATATATATATATATATGTATGAAAAGGAGTCCTGGTGGTGAAGTGTGTTAAAGCACTGAGCTGCTGAACTTGCAGACCGAAAGGTCCCAGGTTCAAATCCCTGGAGCGGAGTGAGCACCCACTGTTAGCTCCAGCTTCAGCCAACCTAGCAGTAGGAAAACATGCCAATGTGAGTTGTTCAATAGGTACCGCTCCGGCGGGAAGGTAACGACACTCCATGCAGTCATGCTGGCCACATGATCTTGGAGGTGTCTACAGACAACGCCGGCTCTTCGGCTTAGAAATGGAGATGAGCACCAACCCCCAGAGTCAGACATAACTGGACTTAACGTCAGGGGAAACCTTTACCTTTTATTATGTATGTTTCTATTGATTTGTGAATGTGTGTGTGTGTGTGTATGTGTGTATGTATATATATGTATATATGTGTGTGTGTGTGTGTGTGTGTGTGTGTGTATATATATATATATATATATATATATATATATATAGAGAGAGAGAGAGAGAGAGAGAGAGAGAGAGAGAGAGAGTTTCCAGATTGGCTCCCATACCTAGAGAGCCCTGTCAGTCCCAAGAGCATTGCCATTGGCTCTAAACCAAACTTGGCACACATATCCATCATGACCATCTTAAAAACTGGTGGGCTGTGGAGGAGATTGATGATGGGAGTTGTAGTGCACCCATATCCACAGTGAACCACAACAATGATGGATCTCGATCAAACTTGGCACACCTACCCATCATGACCAACTTTAAATCCTTGTGTGGTTTCTGGGGGCTTTACAGAAAATAATGGGAGTTGTAGTCTGCCCACATCTAAAGACTCACATGTATCCCATGTATTAAGTCTTACCGAGAGCTGACTCTCTGAAATTCTTGATGACTGAAGACTAAAATACAGTTAATTTATGCAGTTTAACACCACTTTAACTGACATGACTAGAAGCTATGGAATTCTTTGAGTTGTAGTTTTGCAAAGTCTTTAAAGATTTTCTGCCATACAGTGCAGGAGTCTCACCAAATCCCAACTGCCTGTGTAAATGCACCCATAGTCTCTATCCAACCCAGATATTTATTGTCATGTTTTTTCTTTTAAAAATGGCAATTGCATCTGACATTTATTTGGAACTGTAGTCTTCAAAAACTTGTCATAAGCAATAATGTTCACCAGATGATTATGAAAACTAGAAGAATCGGTTTGAAAAAAGAATTTGATCCTTTTTTTAAGTGTTAGCATTATTTTCTCAGGGAAAAAAATTCTCTCTGGGAATCGCATTAGATTACACTAGTTATGGAATACTTTCTGAACAAGTGTCTAAGGTATCCTATATTCACTTTTGCCACAATTCCCCATTCAAACCATTGCCAGCTATTATTAATTGTTTGAGGTCATTGTTCATTATTCAGAGACAAATCAGCTAAGAAAAATCACTGCCAACATTTTGTGCCAGGCTATTTCCGATCAGTTCCTCCTTTCAAAGGCCTCAATCTATTTCAGAAACTGGACTCTTATTAACAGTTTGACATTCATAACTTAGCTTCAACTAACTCTTATACTGCAAGCCACATTAATTCTCATGAGATGACCATTCAAGAGCTATCCCACTGTCCAGAGGTTTCACACACTCTTAGAGATTTCTGTGTTTTGTCTTATTGACCTTGTGATACTTATCTTCATCCATGGCTATTCAAATTTGACTTAGTGGATAGAAAAAATATCTGTAGGACTCCTAATGATTTGCCCTTCAAAAATCTCAATATTTGTTCATTACTTCATATGTGATTTTGAGAGAGAAGAGGAAAATATTGGGCATTTGCAAGCAGTAAAAAAGAATAAGCCACATAGCCCAGCAGTCAGATGTAAGTTGCCATGGATTTGCTATCTGGGAGAAAGGGGGGGGGGGGGAAGAAATCTCCCTCACGGTATCAATCTCTACTCACAAATTGCTCTTACTGAATCAAAAGGCACTGTGCTAATTCTTGCAGCAATCTACATCAATTAGTGACAATAAGAATATTGCCATCGATTTCAGATGAATGTAGATTGTCACTTTTGTGTGTGTGGCAGAGCAGGGTCATTTTTCAAATTTACCTCTGTTGTGTAATTATTGGATTCTACCTCCTGGAAACATCCATCAAAACACTTTGTAAAACAATATTTTTCCATTGACTGTTACTTGCAGTCCTTATACAACAGAACAAAGCAGCAGCATCAGTCTGATCTGGGAGATGCTTCTAAACATTTGGGGTAACACAGGAGAAAGTGTTGAGATTTATAATAGATATTAAAATGTGGGGAGGTAGTAAAGCTGGAGGTATGTTGATCATAAGTATATGCAATCGGATGCAAGTGGAATGGCAATGAAAGGGTTTGTGAGGTTGAAATGTATGCCTGAGAAACATGTACCAGGTCTGGAACTAGATAAGAAATCAATGCATGGATTCAAAGAGGAATGCCATCTGATCAGAAAAATCAGACAGTTTAATTATTGGATAGTGATGTGCATAAGTTAAAGACATTTGATGATGGCTTGGTGGAATTTTGGAAAATCTTCAGACAACTTTGAAAACATTAATAAAACATAAAATAAAAGAATGTGGTGAGCTAGTGTGCTTTAAGATAAATATTAATATAACAAATAATCTGCCCCAAAAGTAATGCTTTTTTGTGTGTTCAGTGCAGAAGGGCCAGGAAAGCAAGAGGTAGGGGGCACCCAGACATACATTTTTACCTTCCTCAGTTGGTACCTTTGTAGCAATTGGTACGTCAGCTAAATATGTAGTTTTTGTGCCTTGTGATGGAAAACATGCAGAGTATCTGGGGCACTGAAATGGTTTCTAGAGTCATAGCTCAATGGTGAAGCCACTACACCATATAGGCTCTTGTCATTTGTTACCCTGAGCTTTTTTTTTTTAATGTGCTCGTCTGTAGAGTTTGAAAGTTGACTGCTTCTTATCATTCTACAAGAATTAGTTTTTCATCTTAACCCATCTGTGTAGCAATGACATTTAGATGAATTTAGCCATTACATTTACTTCAATTAATGAATACCTTCCCACTGTTGCTTTTTCAAGCTATCTTTTGCAATCTTTTCAAATCTTATAAAAGGCTGATTTGTAAATACCCTGATAATATTATGTCTAAATCTTCTTTTTAGATAATCTTTAAGTACTTTACTTTTTCACATCATTTTACATCTTCTTAGTTCTTGTTTTAGATAATCTCAATTCAGCCCTGGTCTCTTACTTATTCGCACTGATCTTGTATCTCAATATTGCTTGGTGATTATTTCTAATAACTTTCAAGAAAGTTACTGATTTATTCTAGGCTCTTATCATTAAGTCAGAAATTCATAAAGAGTTTGGATATCCTTTTCTCTTGGTTTTACTGCCTTTATCTTTGCTCTATCCTAATCTATGAGCACAAGCTTATTAGAGTCAGTGAACCATCCTGATGTAAACCAGTTACAGACTGTGGCCCAAGAAGCACATAATTAATGCTGCTTTATGCTAATAGTTCACATATTCAAATATTCATACTGCTAGAATATCAATGATGAGAAAAGCTTTTATAATTTCTTAACCAAGGGTGAATAACAATGGCCTTCGGATGTTTTCAGAGTGCTTTTACTTCT
Source organism: Anolis carolinensis (assembly GCF_035594765.1). Classification (NCBI taxonomy): domain Eukaryota; kingdom Metazoa; phylum Chordata; class Lepidosauria; order Squamata; family Anolidae; genus Anolis; species Anolis carolinensis. The sequence goes on from NC_085844.1 coordinate 107,808,207, forward strand.
CCAGCAGCTAGACTGCTAAGGAATAGGCCGGATAATCCACAAAAGGAGAAAATTGCATTCCCTTCCCCACAGAATCTGGTGCCCTAAATAGACTGTTTCATTTCACTTGTGATAAGAAATGATCAAGGGTACTCACTTTGTTGATGTGATCTAAATCAGAAATAGGCAAAGTGCAAATCTGGAGCTATAAATGACCCTTCTCTCTCTCTCTCTTTCTCTCTCTTTTTTTTTTTTTTACCCTGCCTATCAACACTTTCAGAATCCTTAGATATACCTTTCTTTGATTACAGGGGTAGTTAGTTACTGCTTCTGGAAGCCTACATGTATAACTATTTCCTTTTTTTAATGGCTGAAAGGCTATTCACTGCTGTTCAATGTTTTAAAACACTAAGAATCAGAAGTGAATTGTCTGGCACTTAGCTCCCCCACCACAACCCACATTAATCTATGAAACCCATGGAGACTCCAATTACATAAAAGTCATTGAACATAAAAGCAATGCTTCGGACCATGCTGGATTCTGCCTTGGTGTTTGTGCTACTCTGCAGAAGTACAGTCCTCATTGTCTGATGGAGTTGATTCCAGTTTGGCCCCATTGGATAGTAAATCTTACCTGTGTCTCTTGATCTTTGAGGCTACTGCTACATGAATAAAAATGCCATGTTCAAGCGCCATCTCATTTTTCCCGCACCACTGAGAGTGGAGGAAGTTGGTGGCACTCACCTAAGTGAACCACATGTCCGGTTCCAAATCAGAACCACTCCTGCTCTTTACATGTACATCTAAGGTGTGGGGGAGCTCCCTAACTTTGTCCAACATGGGGTCCAACCTTGTTAGGCAGCTATGTCCCACATTGGCAAGAGATGGTTCCATGTGTCATGTAAATGCCATGGGGCCAATTCTTATCCTCTTTGGGTTAAGTGCCCACACAGATATGCCCTAAGAGAAAGGAATGGAAAGGATATTTGACAATTTTCTGACTCTGGCCAAAATTTGCTATTCCCAAACATTCTGGAAACATTGAGAGGAAGAAAGCAGTGCTTAAAAAGTCCCACACTACATTATATACTCAATGTAAACTCATACGACACAATTGAAATGTGTTATATGGGTCTACATGGTTAACTGCACAGTTGGAACACAGCAAAAATCTCAAAGGTAAAGTTGCACACCTACACTAACTAAAACTACAATTTTGCAAGCTTCTTCATGGCTCAACACTGAAAAGGGGAGAACAAGATATAACATCCCTAGCCTGCTACGCCCTCAAGTTGTAATATCTCAACTGTGAAAATCTCCTAAAAAGTAAAAATGGGTGAATGGATAGACCCATCTGGCTTTTATGGATCTGCCTCTTTTCCATGTTCCATGTTGAACATATGTTCAATCATATTCACACAATTTGCCTAATTATTTTAATACACAACTATTTGAATATATTTCCCCCACAAATACATATTCCGTTTTCATTTCCCCTCAAAGCATTTTTATATGTTTAGCATTAAAATGTACATTTTAATGTACCTAAAAGATGCTTTTTGGATGGCATTTCTGGTTTAAACCTGAAAAACCTTCAGACAACCATGTGAAATTCCTATTAAATTGAAGCTCACCAGCACTGAAAAAGTCCATAAACCACTATCTAAAATGTATTTTGAATAGATTCTAGGTGAGTTGTTTGAGTCTTGAGCTCTGCCAGTAACACCTATATATATAAAAAAAATGCTTCTAAGTCTCAGAATCTAAACTACCTCAAATTACATCCAAGTTCTTACTCTGCTTTTGTGGTATGGCTTCCATGCTACCATGGTTGGTTCCAACATGGCAACTAGCTTCCTTTTTTCACACATTATTAGTAAAATAATTCAGCATTTTTACAAGCAAAGTTATCTCTGTTGTCATTGGAGTTACTCCATAAGATGAGAAATCCTATGCAGCACAAATTTTACAAGAGAGTCAACTGCAAAAATGGATAGCAAAAACACTGTTTCCTCACCCCTATTTTGGGGAGGGCAAAAATGGAGTTGTGCCATTGCTCACATTCCCTGCATTCCTTCTCTCCCCCCTCCCCAGCCTGTCCTCCTTCTCTTTTGGCAAGGGGGCAGCAATGCAGGCAGATTAGACTTCACCCACCTGCACACCTGTTCCCTTTAAGTTAGTACTCGTGCAGGCAGGTGAAGTGCAACCCACATGCATGGGTACTCTCTTTGAGTCAATCCTCACAGCTACAAAAGGCAAAGATGGTGGGGAGGAGCAAATTCACTCCCTCCCTCCCACCCACCCACCATTCTCTTTCCCTTTGTGCAAGGGGGCAGCCATGTTGGCAGGTAAGGTCACCCATGCATGCAGGAGAAGCGTTACCTGCCCATGTAAGTCCTTATGTTGAGGTTGCACCTATAAGGAGAAACTGTATGGGTTGATGACATTTCACTCACCTATGTGACTGCCTCTTTAAAGGGGCAGCCACATAGGAAAGTGGAGTAGTCAAAGAAGCCCCTCAAATGGGTTTTTCCACTGCATATTAGACATCATTAGGGGCAGGGCTGTGGCTTAGGCTGTTGAGCAGCCTGCTGCAATAAATCACTCTGACCATGAGGTCATGAGTTCGAGGCCAGCCCATGGCAGGGTGAGCACTCGTCAATTAAAAAATAAAAAATAGCCCCTGCTCGTTGCTGACCTAGCAACCCGAAAGATAGTTGCATCTATCAAGTAGGAAATAAGGTACCACCTATAAAAGTGGGGAGGCAAATTTAACTAATTTATGACGTTGGAATGAGGAAGTGCCGTCAGAGTGGATGATGAAGCAGCTGCTCCCCCCTGTGGCCAGAATCGAACATCCCCTCAGGAGAAGGTTAAATTGCCTCTGCGTCTCTCTGTCTCTGTTTGATGTGTTTATAGGCATTGAATGTTTGCCCTATGGGTGTATAATGTGATCTGCCCTGAGTCCCCTTCGGGGTGAGAAGGGCAGAATATAAATACTGTAAATAAAATAAAATAAATAAAATCACTGCATAATAGTAGCACACCCATTTTCCTCCAAAATGGGGAGGAAATGTGTGACTATTATGTGATGAAATATATTATTCAAAGTTACAGTTAGACTAAAATCCTTCTGTTGCATGTGATGGTTACATGCCTTCAAATCAACTCTGACTTATGGTAATCCTATCTTAGGGTTTTCTTGGCAAGATTTATTGAGAGAACACTTTCCTTGCTCCAAAGATGAGATAGTGTGACTTGCCCAAGGTCAACAAATGGGTTTCTGTAGTAGAGTGGGGATTCATAACTTGGCATCTGGAAATTCTAGTCCAAAAGACAAATCACTGCACCACAGGCTTAACAGTGTTTATGTACATATGCACACACTCATGGAGGCATTTGGCAGTGATGGCAGGAGCCAACAATCAGACAGGGCATATTCTAAACCATTTTTGCCTGAGTGCTTTATCTCTGATGATGTCTCCTTACAAAGCCAGATATTATAAGATCTCACTGTTTACTGCTGCAGCCCTTTCCCCTTCTGCACTGCTCGTGTTTCCATAGCCTTTTCACCCACTTTGTCCATATTTGTTTATACAGATGTAGGCAAGTCACCAGTGTAGATAAAAGGGTTCCAGATAAATCCATCAATAAAGGTTACATTTCAACCAGGATTTTCCCTTTTGGTTAGTGTTATCTGCCTCTATCTATTATATTCAAAGTTAAGTGTACAGTTATAGTTTGGAATCATCCCTTTTGATTGTTATACACACCATCAAATCATTTCTTCCAAAAATCATTTTACAGACCACAAGATGGCAGCAAAGGACTTAAAATCATAAACTTCCCAAGCCGAAGCAAAGAAAGGAACATTGATGGGAATTCCATTAAAAAAAACCTGATTCACCTTCTTGTGGGTCAATACATTATTAACATAACCCTGCCTGCTTTGACATGCCACTATAATACCTAATTCAAATTCATTTAACATGCTTAATGTTTCCCCTTCTTTACAAAACCTCTGTGTCCAGAACAGGAGAATGTATGGTATTTCCGTTGTTACAGGGTTATATATATTATAAATAATTTAATGTAGGTAAATGTTAAAAGTAAATTAAGCAAATAACAATATTACATCATTGATATAAGTGAATTTTATGTTATACACATTTGGAATAGACTAATATTAGTCTGATGCTAGAACATAGCCAGTGTTTTTCATGCTGTAGCAAGACACAAAACATGATGCTAGTTCCGATCTTAATCCAATTGCTACTTCTAAATACACAGAGAAGGCACATTAATTAGGTTTCTAAGTGATAAGATAGCACTTATTGAAATTCCAGTGATTTAATGCACCTGTCCTAGTTGGTACAATAATTATACAACCTAGTGACACATATATAATATTTCTATAGAGAGAGAATGGCAGAAATAAACAATTTAAAATGAGCTGACTAGATGCCTTTATGGGGTTATTGTAAAAACAAACAAGCAAATGAAAATGTTTCTTTCAGAACTGTATCAGAATCCTTATAGTACTTTAGTTAGAGAATGAGGATTCAGCATATTTATTTTTCCTAACCCTTTTAAAACAGTAAAATGTACTTTTGTACATACGTTCTTATTTGGTTCTGAACCTGACACTACAATACAATTGTACTACAATTGGGAAGTATTACTCTGAGAGTGATTTTTGTTGTATTGTTCAATTCCAGGCCAGCAAAACTTGAGTTAAATTCCATTTCCCACTAGCAGACATTCATTAATACAACAGGACTTTCTTTTCTTCCTACCCATTCCTGCAGCCATCTGTATTGTGCAAAAGCTGTTGTTGATAATTTCCCAGCTCGCTGGAGAAGATTTTGAGATGTTGCAGAGGAGAGAACAGATGGGAAGGGAGACATACCTTCCCGGTTCTGCTGACAATAGTGGAATAACATCATTGGATTCTCCTACATATGCAGGGCCGGCCCCACTATAGAGGCCCCTGACGCCGCCGCCTCGGGCGCAGGCCCGGGGGGGCGCCGTCAGGCTGGGCGGGAGGCGGGGCACCGCCCTGACGGTGCCCCGCCTCCCGCCCAGTGCGCTCTGGCCCGTCTGGCCTTTTCTAGCTGGCCAGACTGCAGCGGAGGTCCCTCCAGGCCGCAATCGCGGCCTGCAGGGACCTCCGCTGCAGTCTGGCCTGCTAGAAAAGGCCAGACGGGCGAGCGGGAGTAGCGTGGGAGGCGGAGCCAGCTCTGGCCCTGCCCCCCGCCCAGCGTGCCCTGGCCCCGCCTCCCACGTTGCGTGGGAGGCGGGGCCAAGGCACGCTGGGCGGGGGGGCCAGAGTTGGCCCCGCCTCCCACGCTACTCCCGCTCGCCCGTCTGGCCTTTTCTAGCAGGCCAGACTGCAGCGGAGGTCCCTTCAGGCCGCAATCGGCCCTGTACATATGCCACAAAATAGATTTTCAGCCATGTGTGGTGGCCCATCAGATCTTTGGTGTATCATTTATTCCCTGACATTTTAGGTCAATGAGAGCTTGACGTATCTGGCAGAACCCAATACACAGCTAGACCACAAATTAGATTTAGTTAAAGGTCATAAATAAAATACATGGTTTGGTATTTACAATTTTATATCATACAAACTCTTCTTTCAAACATTGTGGCATTATCTTAAATATCTAATGTAAAATAGCTCAGATTCAGTGATCTGTTTTAATCAAGGCAAAGTCTGCTGAATCATCTTGAATAGTACAAATATCAAAGTTTCCACAGGGCTTATTTTAGTGGGTTGGATCAACCTAAAATCTCTATTATGTTAATAATAGGGATCAAAGCACAACTTAGAACTCAAAAGGTCCATATGTATGTATGTGAGAGAAAATGTGAGCCACAATCGTTGATATATTTAGATTGATACATATCTTTTGAATAAATGTATCTGTAAAGGCTGAAATGGAAGTAGTTGTGGTCATGATACACATACTCATTTTCATACTATTATAAAAAGAATTTCCTAAGTCCTATCATGTGCTTGGGCAAAGTGTTTCCCTTTACAGTATGCACTGGTGGAATGATTTCCACTTCTTGTTCACTGATTTCAGTGCTGGGATGCTGGAAATCTAAAAGAACCAATGATGGGACTACATATCTAATATGTTTTAACAGTATGCCAAAAACATTGTAAAGCTTGAACATGATAGACACATTTGCAAAGATGCATCAGGTCAGTACGTTTGTCCCGGAGCTGTGAGTAGCTCACCTCCCTCCTGAGTCACACTTTTGATCTGACAACTCTTGCCTTCTGGCTGCAGAATCTGTGAAATGGTCTTACTGACGTTCCTAATATCTGAAAGCAGGCGTGCTTTTCAAAGAAATTGATTATTTTTCTTTTAAAATGGGAGCATTTCACATCTGGATTCATTTCTGTATTTGTTAAACAAGGCAATGTAAGAACAAACACACATGTTTAGAAATGCATGTTCATGTGAGTTTCAGAAGGTCATATAACTCTTCATTATCTCTTATGTTGAAAGCCTACTATAACAGGGAAAAGATAGCCACCTATGTATTCTTGGACTTTGTGGCATATTTAAATTTCACACAGTAAAATATTTGATGAATAACACATTCATCACTCTAACATATAGTAATACTGGTATTTATTGGTGCCATACCACCTTCCTGATATTAACTTAGTATAGAGATCTGCTGAATACTAATAGCCATAGCCATCTTCATTTTGTACCCCCCCCCCCTCACACACACATCCGATTCCTCAAAGCATCCTAACATATTCCACTTTGTCTATTTTAGGCAGTAAGCTGAACTAAGGCCAGTTAAGGCAAAGAAGGATATGCCAAAATTCTACGTAATCAAAATCTGTGTCTACAGACATATTAATGCTCTTGGGGAAAGGAGGGAGGAGGATAACTAAATCCACCTGAAATAGATATTCATAGTTGGAGCTAATCTCCAGAAAAGTAGATCTGGTCCATGACACATTTTGACCAGAAAGCATTTTCAGCAATTCATTGAAATGTGGCCCGATTGCATTAACGAAATAAAAATGTCTTATTCACCATGTATCAATTGGATTCCCCCCTCCCCCAACAATACTTGAAAATAGAAGTGTGCATTTTGTTACCAAACCCAGATTAGCACTGGTGGAGAAGCTGCTTGGAATATATCTACTTACATTAGAAAATTTAACAAATTTGTGTTGTGAAAAAAACTACAAAATTATGTACAAGAAATGTTCACTTAAAACAGAATTTGGCATGGAAATGGGTCCACATGCAGCACTGCCAAATAAATTAAATTAATTAAAACCCATAGCATGTGAGAATACTTCATGAGACTGTTGTGATATCCATGTATCAGAAGAACAGGTGCTATTTCAGGTCTCAGTAGAGGAGGCACAAGTCATAGCAAACTATCTTGGAATAGATTGAAAAACCACCTACAAAACCAACATTTGGAATCATATTGTTTACACATTGTCAACTAAGCACCCTTCATATGCCAGATAGCATACAGTACAAAATCTTCTAAGAAATTCTGGTGCAAGATACAAAAAGTGAAGGGCTTTTAGAGTTTTCACACAGAAAGCTATAGTGCCTTGTCAAAGTACAAACTGGCTTTTAGTAGGATGAAGCCATGGCAGAAAAATTGGCCCCAGGAAGGCAATTGTTTGCTCTCAGATACACCATCCTCATACTAATTTATGTCTGAAAATTCAAGTAAAAGTATGGGTACATGAAAGGTAAGTTGTATGCATACACAAGTTTGGTACTAAAGAACATCTCGAACTATAATAGATCAAAATTAAGGTTATGCTCCATTATAATATAGGATTTATGTTACAGCATCAGCATTAGTTTTTAATTTCCTGGCTCTGCGGATTGTGAGCCAACATGAGATAACCTTAATTCTTGTCTATTACTGATAAAAGTAACTGCCCAACACATCTCAAAAGGCTAGAGTATTCCTACTATTTTGTCATACTGCACTTGTGCTTCAATTCTCTATAGCATACATTCTAAAAATAATACAATGATTAATAAAATGATCAACCATAGCATAATGGCAAACAGATGCCATATATATCTTGTACAGCTTCTCTCGGTGAATTACACATTCTAATTAAACTGCATCCAACTTTATGGAATCCAATTTCCTGAGCAGTCTACAAAGTTATGCAGTGAACTCATGCTCATAATAGTTGCACAAATGTGTGTGTGTGTTCGTTCACACACACACACACACACACACACACACACACACACACACAAGCATTCAGGCAATGGAAAGATTTTTTATGGGGAACAGGCTACACACAATGTGAACTTCTAGGTCTAGAGAAGGCCTGAAAAACATATGATCTAACAATCTAAATTCAATTTTTGAACCGTTTATATAGGTCTACCAAGAACAAACAATGTAATTCTATACATATCTACTAAGAAGCATTTCAAAAGGATAACATGGCATAATGTGTTCTCTAGGGCATATTGCCAAATGAGAGTGTAGGACTGCACCTAAGCTTTCTACTTTTGCTGCTTTCAGAAGGACAAAAAAGGGAAAATTAAGCAACAGTGTTGTGAACATTAAATTCATGTTTGCAGATCAAAAATATTATTGAGAATGGCCTATACATGCCTTTGCAGAAATAAAAACCATAAATGACAAAGAAGAAAAGAAAATATATGTGAGAACTTGAGTTAAATATTGAAGTAGTTCAATATATGGCATTTAATTGACTAAAAAGGCTACAGTACAGTTCCGTACATAATGACTCCCTTAAATTTATCAGCCTTTATAAACTAAAATACAGTTCAGCTTGTGTCACTCAAGTTCAAAACTTCATTAGTAAGGTAACCTTAACTTTATTTAAAATGAATGTTTTTTCAAAGCTTCTTTGATGGCCTCCATCCCATTCCATCTGGACAAAAAATAATACTATTAGTCTGGGCCAAATGTGAGTGAACTATACCTAACTATTCTTAGATATGCCAAAGAAAGTGCATCTTCATGAGCCATATACTAATTTTCAGCCCCGTTTTCAGCTGCCCCCCTTCATTCCATTTCAAGGAAATTCCTGAAATTGGGAGTGGGGGGGGGACCATGTTTTCAGTCCAGTAAGATTTGGTTCATTGGTGCCTATGGGGAAACTTTAGATGTTAGTTTCTCTACCATGTTTAGGTTCATCAGGATGAAACTTGCCTCATTTGTAGGCTACATGTATGACTACAAGCCTGCCAAGTTTCTGAACATTTCACCAATCAACTGATTTTGGGGAAAATTTTAAATTTTTTATCATAACACTTAAAAAACAAAAGAGGGGAGGAAAATGAACACAGTCAATCAGACCTCTGATTAGCTGAGAAAGATACATGAGAAACACAACACACAGAGAGAAACCTCAACTCCCATCATGCCCCCAGAGGTAGTGCAGAGGATCCTTCAATGCCTGTGCCATGCAAAGTGCTGCTGGGAAAGTGGGTTCCCGGTGAGGCCTTCTCTGGAAGAGAGGCCTAGGGAGGCCTTTCTCCTTTCTCTTGCTTTTTCTTTCTCTTTCCAGCCTTATTTGCTTCAAGCGGGCATTCCGCTGGGAGGGGGGCTTTAGGAAAGGATGAAGCAGGCTGCTGAGAAAGAAAGAGGAGGAGCTGCCACCGCCAGGCGCCTACTCTTGCCTGATTTGCAAGACCACCCACACACTGCAGCCTCCACCTCAGATAGAGTGCTGCTCAACGCCATCACCCCCATGAGCTAAAAGACCTAGCAGCACATGATCCATTCTGGTTAAGCCTTTGGCTGGGTCCAGTCCACTTTTGGTGATCCAGCTGCCAGATCATGGAATTTCCAAAAATTTGGAATTAACCAAATGGAAAAATGCATACCCCTGCCATATAAACCGAGACTGGTCTGGAGTAGATTCCTACAAAAAGGCCCCAACTATATGTATAAAGACCATTTTAAGCAGACTTTCCTAGTGTGTAGATTGGCTCCATGTGCCATGTGGACATCACAGAGTCCATTTATCCCTGCTCTGCCTCATTGGGCTCATGTAGATGGGCCCAGAGACAGATGCAATTCTGACAAATGACAGTATGCCTTGTGAGATTATGATAACAATTTTCCCCAGCCTCATTTATTTTCAAGATAGGGAAGCATACATCCAAGATTCTGATCTAAATCCAATTGCTTGTGTATATAAATGTAAATCCACTATGAATGGTAAGTCAGTACTGTAAAATATCAGCGAGTGTGATCTATTTGAAACTAACAATTGAATATAGGCCTCTAGCCTTTGGGTATTGATGTATTTTCCATTACTAGAAAAATATGCAGATATCCTTCCCCAATCCCTACCTACCAAAAGATGATGTGATGTCTTCATCTTTGGAATTTGGACTGGGCCAAACTACTCAAAGTTAATATGCTGTCATTGACATATATAGTTACAAATGTTCTGTCTTTCATGTGGACAAACAACTCATGGATACTCTCTAAATCTGAAGGTAGCACTGGTTTATTAAACATTTGTAAGCACTCAGTTCCTGAGTGTTGCCACATCTGCAAGAGTTATAAAGACTGGATTAATTTAAAATGGTGCAATTTTAAGCAAGGCAAAACATATGTGTCTTTGTTCAAAAGGATCTTATAGTACCATTGAAACCAAGAGAAAGAAGTTGGTAGCATAAGCTTTCATAGCCCTGAGTTTACTTCATCAGATGCAACTTAAATCTACCACATCAGATAAAGTCTACATTTCTATGCTGCTCTTTAACACACACGTACAAACACATACATACAAACAGAACAATTTGGAGGGGGAGAAAGATTTTCCTTTTGAGTGCTAACAGGACATAGAGGATGACTGACCACATCATTTTCTAGTAACATTTATTTGACAGGCTGCTTTGCACATATCATCTTCTTTTTCCTCCTTTAAATATAATTTGTCTTATGTGCAAAGAAAGGTAATCAACGGCAAAAGGGAAAGAAGTTTAAATGTTTGCCTAGATTGGAAATCATACATGGCAATGTTATTGATAAAACAAACCATGCATCTACAGCTAAAAGAAGAAAAAATACAATAAAACATAAGGTTTTGTATTCTCTTGATGCCAACAGCTAGTGCTGAGAAATATTACATCCTGCACCTAGTAGGCTTTCCTCTGGAAGCTGCTACTCCAATCTTATCCACTCTGATAGAGCAAGTTAAGCAATATCTCAAAAGAAACTTTCTGCACTTATGCCACCTGCAGCACACAATTCATCCTTATCAACAGAATGCAGAGGAATCTATTCTGTCTTGAGTCCTGGGAGGTATAAAAGAAAAAATGGCAGCTGAAAGAAAGATACCAGAAATTGATGTCACTTGTAAGTTAAGGAAATGAAATGTGCTAATGCTTGGCTCTCCGGCTAACAGCAAACTCTGGTTTGAATTCTTCAGTGAAATCCCCATTGTACCTTTTCATGCCTGTTTAGTAAGAAAAGAATATACTACACATAGACTCAGAATTCAATCCTCTGAAAATAAGAATATTCACAGCAAATATGGGATTGCATAGATGTGCTGGTGAAATTCTTCCTTCCAGGTTTGTACCTTTCTTCAATGTTTCATATACAGTAGAGTCTCACTTATCCAACATAAACGGGCCGGCAGAACGTTGGATAAGTGAAAATGTTGGATAATAAGGAGGGACTAAGGAAAAGTCTATTAAACATCAAATTACATTATGATTTTACAAATTAAGCACCAAAACATCATGTTTTAGAAAAAACGACAGAAAAAGCAGTTCAATACATGGTAACGTTATGTAGTAATTACTATATTTACAAATTTAGCACCAAAACATTGCAATGTATTGAAAACATTGACTACAAAAACATTGACTACTAAAAGGCCAACTGCGTTGGATAATAAAGAACGTTGGATAAGTGGAGGTTGGATAAGCGAGACTCTACTGTATTCCTAAATCTCTGTTGCAAGAGCCTTACGAACTGGCCACAATGTATTGGTGGTGGTGGTGATGATGATGATGATGATTTTTGATTCAATCTGTACATTTAGGATAACCAACTGGAGCAGTCCTTTGTGGACTGTGCTTCCTTTGATTAGAGCTGATGTGATGGTTGATGGATGTCAAATGTTTCCTCTCACGCACTAAAAAACAAACATATTTTAATATGTAAATGAGGATTCACACAATATTTTTTCCTCACTCTGCTGGCATAGTTGTTTTTTCTGTTACTTCTTAATGGAGAATGATATTTTAAATGCAAGAGATACAATGCAAAACAGAGCTGTCTCATAAAACTTGAAATGGTTATACTCTGCAAACTGCAGAATTGAAAAGTTTCATCCTGATTTCTGAGGAATTGTAGCTCAGCATTTCAATTGTAAACTCATGTCCTTTGTTTAATCTCCATTTTGTGTATTTTAATATGTGATTTATAGAAATATGTTTAATACATATTCTATAGAAATGCATTTTAACATTTATTTATTTATTTATTTATTTATTTACAGTATTTATATTCCACCCTTCTCACCCCAAAGGGGACTCAGGGCGGATCACATTATGTACATATAGGGCAAACATTCAATGCCCATAAACACATCGAACCGAGACAGAGACAACAGACAGACAGACACAGAGGCAATTTAACCTTCTCCTGAGGGGATGTTCGATTCTGGCCACAGGGGGGAGCAGCTGCTTCATCATCCACTTTGATGGCACTTCCTCACTTCCTCATTCCAACATTGTAAATTAGTTAAACTTGCCTCCCCACTTTTATAAGTTGTACCATATTTCCTACTTGATAGATGCAACTATCTTTCAGGTTGCTAGGTCAGCAACGAGCAGGGGCTATATTTTATTTTTAATTGACAGGTGCTCACCCCGCCACAAACTGGCCTCGAACTCATGACCTCATGGTCAGAGTGATTTATTGCAGCAGCTGTTTACCAGCCTGTGCCACAGCCTGGCCCCAATAATGTGTATTTATATTATTTTTTACAATGTTTATGTGTTTTAATTGTTCTGTAACCCACCTCGAGTTACAAGGAGAGGCATATAAGAAATATCATCATCATCATCATCACCACCACCACTTCTCCTTTGCACTCTCATATTGCTACATTTCTCATGAGTTGTTGATGAAGAAGATAAGTATTATACAGATAGGCCTTAAAACAGTGCAGTGTACATCAAGTGTCCAGGTTTGACAGGTCTAAGGGACAATTATATCCACCTAGACCACTGAAAGAGGCACATAGATCACCAGTAATCCTCTTCCCCCCCCCCCCCAAAAAAAAAATCCAACCAAAAAAACAACCACAGATGAACAGGGAATCAAAATCCCAGGGACATCTAGAAACCCACTTTTTAATTTTGACAAACATTGTTATCATTTACTTTGCTTTTGCTTGTTTTTTGTTTTTGTCTTGGCATAATAAGCAATATGTGTGAAGACACACAGCTGAATGATGCTTGAATTGTGAATTTCTATTCTTGAAGTTTTCTAGAACAGAGAATTTACTTTTCTCCTTGGCTAAAAGAGGGTGGTCTTGGATATCTGGAGGAATCAGGGGCTACATAAAAAGCTTTAGGAGCCACATGAAGACCTAGGGTCTTCTTTTGCTTGCTCCTACTGCAGGCATAGTGGATGACCTACAGGTTTTGAAAACACTCTAAGCACACTTACTTTGACATAACGCTCTGTACAATGTATCTAATCTATTCTTCTAAATGGTGCTGAAGACAGTAAGATAAATTTCTCTCCATGTATAATAAAGTAAGGCCTTCAATGGAACAACTACATGGAACAATAATAAGAAGCAAAAAGAGCAAGAAATCAGGGCTGGATTTATAATAAGACGCAGAGCATCCTCTTGCCTGTGGCCTCCAATTTTTTAGAGGACAAAAACTCTCCGGGAAAATAAATGGCCCCTGCGCTAAGACTCTCCTAAGGCTACCTTTTAATGAATGCTTATACAGAAGAATATAAGAGAAGTCAGAACTGGCAGATGAGGCTTTCAAACTGCAACTTCCCACTGGCGTCAGAAATAATTTAAGTTACTTTGGGAAAAAGGCCAACCTTGAAGCCTTGATCCCGTCACACTAGAAACTAGATATGTTTTTTTTTAAAAAATGCAGAAGCAAATGTGATGACTGTGGCCACAATTCAGCCAAAGGCAAGCACTTTTCTATCACATGGATTTCAATGGGAAATTTGAGCTTTACTGCCTGTCACTAGCATACATGTAGCTTTGAAAGCTTTCATACTGGTGGACTCATTTGCCCTGTATTCTTTCAGATGATAATTAGATGCCCTGTGAGGGAGTGATGAAGACACCAATTTGTAAAAACCTCAAGAGACACCACAAATCAAGAACTAATCCTGGTCAAATTGGTTGTTGACCTTGGGAGTGATAGGAAGGAAAGTGTGTGAGATGGTGCATACTTATGGGGAAAAAAGGCAAAGGCCTAACAAAGAAGATTGTGTTTGTAAATAATAGCAAGGCAAATCTAAAGTGGCAGCTTTGACATGGCAAAATACACTAAACAGAGAGGAATAGGCTGTGAAGTCAATATTTAGAAGCCAAATTATATCCAATAATAAGTTAGCCCTTTCTGACACTATTTTGAGTGTACACACACCCATATTTGCCGCCCACAGGGGAGCAGCAAAACACAGATTGCCATGGCATAGCAGCATAATAAGCATGAGCTTCTGGTGGCCTAGGGGATAAAAGCCTTGTGACTTGAAGGCTGGGTTGCTGACCTGAAAGCTGCCACTCGGGGAGAGTGCGGATGAGCTCCCTCTTTCAGCTCCAGCTCCATGCGGGGACATGAGAGAAGCCTCCCACAAGGATGGTAAAACATCAAAACATCTGGGCGTCCCTGGGCAACGTCCTTGCAGACGGCCAATTCTCTCACTTCAGAAGCAACTCCGGTTGCTCCTGACACCAAAAAAAAAAAAAAAAAAAAAGCACGCAGCAACATTTATTGTTTATAAACCTTGTTATATCTTGCCTCCAATATTTTACTGGCTTGTAAAATACAATTAAAACTTGTTGGATAATGAGTTCAATGCCAAGTATTACACTGCATGTTTTTGCTAGCATATATTCATGTTATTGTCCTCCTGAGAAACCCATTCCTTGCAGAGGAGAATTTGATGGGTGTGTGGGAAAAGGCTTCCTCTTGGTTTGATCCTGGATTATGAAATGCACTCTCTTGAGAGCTGCAATCAGTTGCTATTCTGTATGTTCTTAAAAGTGGAATAAGGAGGATTCCTTGCAATCTGGCCTTTGAAACCATTTCAATTATTTTTGATGAACGTAAGGATTTTTATACTGTGCAGAATCTGTGTTAGTGATACATGATACCCACCTTAATCAGTATTCACTATTTTAGTGGAAAACAAGATAAAATATAACAATGAGGAAAGAAAATTAATTTTGCAGGCCCACAGATGGGAATCACTAACTAACACACTCAATTTTAGGTTGGAAAAGAAAGGCCAAAACTTGTATTGGTTTTAGTTATGAACGTCAGTTAGCCTTGCATGAGTTCAAATCCAGGCATTGGATGCATCTTCATCAACATGTTAAATACTCTAGCCTTCTGCTGGAAACAGGGATAGAAGGACAGATCAGTTATAGTGGATGCCTCCTGCATGATCCCCTCGCCACTGTGGAGTTCAGGAGAAGTACTAGCTTCTGAGTTGGGCCACCCCGAAAACTCACCACATCCCTTGAATCCCACAAGGGAGCACCCTCTGTTACCAATGTCAAGGAGACCTTGACAATAAATATCCTGGAATCATGGCCTATGCCAACCGCCATAAAAATTGATACAAAAGACCAGGAATCCAATATATTCAGGGAAAAAAAATCACCCACATGGAAAAAACACACGGCAAAATGTCCATTTTGTAGCAGATTTTGCAACTACAGTAGAGTCTCACTTATCCAAGCTTCACTTATCCAAGGCAGTCTGCCTTTTAGTAGTCATTGTTTTTGTAGTAAATGTTGCAATGTTTTGGTGCTAAATTCATAAATACAATAATTACTACATAACATTACTGTGTATTGAACTGCTTTTTCTGACAATTTCTTGTAAAACATGATGTTTTCATGCTTAATTTGTAAAATCATAATGTAATTTTATGTTTACTAGGCCTTTTTCTTAATCCCCCCTTATTATCCAAGATTTTCGCTTATCCAAGGTTCTGCTGGCCCAGTGTATCTTGGATAAGTGAGACTCTACTGTACTAGAAATTCTCAGAGGTAATAGTTTTCTACTTATTCTACTTAATAGTTATCTACTTATCAATGGTGGGGTGACTAGTGTGATATACATGGGAGCATTCTGTTTGGAATGATAGAAAGTCTGAGAATTGGCTTTATAAGGAACAGAAGCTTGATTTCTTTTAGGCAATCTATAGTTTCAGGATGAAAATACAGGTACAGTAGAGTCTCACTTATCCAACATAAACGGGCTGGCAGAACGTTGGATAAGCAAATATGTTGGATAATAAGGAGAGATTAAGGAAAAGCCTATTAAACATCAAATTAGGTTATGACTTTACAAATTAAGCACCAAAACATCATGTTATACAACAAATTTGACAGAAAAAGTAATTCAATACACAGTAATGCTATGTAGTAATTACTGTATTTATGAATTTAGCACCAAAATATCATGATGTATTGAAAACATTGACTACAAAAATGTGTTGGATAATCCAGAACGTTGGATAAGCGAGTGTTGGATAAGTGAGACTCTACTGTATACATAATCCATGTCCTTGAATCTAACCAAAGACAAGGAAAATGTTCAATAACCTGAAATACATTTTTTGGAAAAGTCCTTATGTCTAAACAATCACATTACAAGCAAATTCATTAACTAAAGGGAGCAACATATCAAAGATTGACCTTTAGCATCAAGTTTCATGAGATTCTTACAAGGTAAATGAAAGTATCCTCAACAGTTTTAAGTAGTGAGACCAGCTACTTATCAGCTGCCTGGCCTTCCCAACTGTATCACCATAAATGTCATCACAATGGATGACTCTCAGCATTATGCTGAAACAGAAAGTAGATTGAGTTTCTTTATTGCAAGTTGGTTGGAAGATATGCAAAGGGGAGTGGTTCACCTTTCCAATGGAGAGGCAACTGATACAAAGCAGCTTATGCTTTTATCCGCAGCAGTATATGTGACTCTTCCTAGACACTACCCAAGAGGTGTGGAAACTGGAGATATGGCTCCCACCTGCTTCTTATTTCAAAGCTTCCATATACCTTGGGAAATCAAACACTGCTTATGACATCTCCAGTATAGAAACCCATGATGCTAGCTGTTAACTTAATTCTATATGCCATTTGCTTTTAAAGTGCCTGAAAGTTTTCACGCTGTCTTTACACATTTTCAAGGGTCCTTCATCTGATTTTCTCTTGTTCAAAATGTAGTCTTTCTGTTTCATGAATAAGATGCTAATTAGCCCCCTGTGCGTCTATTAAATAAATAAGGCTGTTGTGCCACTATACTGGGGTAGGAAGGTAGGGAAGTAGTTCAGGTATTTGGTATGTTTCTCTCATCAGTCTTTATCCTCATTGGATTCAACCCCACACATCTACGCCTGGCAGAATGAAAGATCTATAAAATCCTTTCCTTGATCTATAGGAGCCAAGAAATGTGGGAAGGTCTAATGAGAAAAGTAGGAAGATCTAGCAGAATAATTTGAACCATGAATCATTAACCATCCAATGGGGCAGTGGGTGGGGAGCAGCATAAAAGACACACCTCTTCTTTCTTCCCTTCAACAGTCTTCCAATCTTTAATCACCCTAGTGTACTACTGCTGACACTTAGTAGCATTCCAGAGCAGAAAATTCAATATTTTTTATCAAATCGAAATAAGTCATCTGGGTAAGAAGAACACAGAAAAGAGATAGTGGAAGAGTGACTCTGTTATCTGTTTCCTTGGGATATCACATTGAGATCAGGAAATGACTTTCTAAAGTGCCAGAGGTGGTTATCATTTTTAAATTAACCTTCCTTGTCTTCTACACTGAGTCTTTTAATGAGAAAGGCACAGCATTATAGGATTTGTTTAACAGTCACATTCACTGCCAGGGCTCCCTGGATTGCTTTTAACTTACAGTGCTAAGATTTCTGCATACTTCTAAAATAATAAACAACTGCCACTTCAGAGGAAATATGCCATTAAACATTGCCTAAGTACCACTACAGAAAACACTCGACGTATCATGATTTTTTTTTTAAATGTTCATCTCTGCCACAAGGATTTATCATCATTAACTGAAGACAGAAGTAGCAATATGAGTAGAAAACAAGCAAATTAATATGCCCTCTGTGGCTATCTCCCAAAAGTGAATAATTTTGTAATGCAAAAATTAAATGAAAATAGTGACAGTGATGTCATGTGTTTTGTTGCTGAACCTTTGTTGAATAAAAGTAAACTGTTCGTTTTAAAATGCTGTCTAAATACTTTAAACCATCTAAAATCTGTAAGGTTACATTCTGAACAGTCACAATCATTACAATGGAAACAGTCACCTCCCTACATTCAATCCTCTTCTCCCAACATGTACAGTGGACCAGTTTTGTTTATGAGGGTAGATTTCAAATTAAGGAGTTTGAGTCTTAGCAACATAATCTCATGATATTCCTAAACACGTTGTCTCTCTCCACCAAATTACACTGACATTATGATATAATAAAGGGTCTCCTCAGGAAGGAGAAGTTGTCTTTCTTATCCTTTCCCCTCTCCCCAGCTACCATCTCCACCTTTTCATTTTCTTTTATAGTAGTTTACTTTGCAATATTTTTAAAAATAACAGTACAATGAAATACAATATTCATATTAAGACATATTACCAAACCTGTAATGAGCTATATAAAACACAATAATGGTTCAAAACATAAGTAGTACACAATATGTATATTAGAGCATCATATACATATTACATTCACAGAATCAATGCTCAGTCCAATAGTATATTACCAAACCTACCAGCCCAGAAAGAAGGAATCCAGTTGCCCCAAGATTACGATATGATGACAGGGAATCATTTTAAGAAATGAAACAGAAATCCAGTTGTGAATACCAAGGCAAAAACTGCTCACTTACGGGCATTAATACAAGTGTACTCCCAGAAAAAAAGAAAAAGCAAGTAAATATCTCTTATTTTTCCTTCTTTCACCCTTCTTTCTCTCTCTCTCTCTCTCTCTCTCTCTCTCTCTCTCTCTCTCTCTCTCTCTTTCTCTCTCTCCCTCCCTCCCTCCCTCTCTCTCTCTTTCTCAGTCTAACTCATACATGACTTAAAATCATGCACCCCTGCCACGTTTTAAAAGTATTGGAAGTGCAGTTTTGAATAACACAGATGCCTTTTTGTTTGCTTACTTGCTTGCTTTTTTTACCAGAATGAAAGCTGACAATGACGGGCAATGGCTCCATTTGGGTAGAAAAAAACAAAGATGACAGCTTCAGTACCAGGGGCCGCTGTCTGTCCCCAACTGCAAGTGCAGTCCCTTGCTAGCATCCTTTATGTTAAAAGCTCTGTTAAGGTTTAGGTGGCTC
This sequence comes from Anolis carolinensis, assembly GCF_035594765.1. NCBI lineage: Eukaryota > Metazoa > Chordata > Lepidosauria > Squamata > Anolidae > Anolis > Anolis carolinensis. Next base: position 107,827,799 of record NC_085844.1, read on the forward strand.
CAGCTGGCATCATGGTGTACACTGACTTGCTGCTAATTCTGTAGCACAGCAGCAAAGGCAGCTGACAAAGCCACCAACAGTGACTTGTCAGGAGCTGAGAAGGGGACTTGCAGCCTGCTGCATTAATTTAACACCACATCAAATATGGATTTTATTGCAGCAGCGACAAGAAAGGCACACACTTACTGCTGTCTGAACGACCATGGAACATGCTCTCATTCTCTTGAGCATGCTGTCTTCTCTATCCCTCAGAAGTCCAGTCTCGCAAAGTGGAATGGGTACACACTTCCCATTTTGCTTGGGTCCTACTAAGTATCTCTACAGAACCATAAGTTTAATGGGGATGCTTCGATCCCTCCCAAATGCCTGCATGTGGTACGACTCACCTCAAATGTGTGCCACCAGACAGTGAGCAACGTTATGCAAAAGAGAAAGAGCAAACTATGACAGCCTCACTGCTGAAAAAGCCAGTTGCAGTCTTACAAGAAGAATGCTGTGAGCACCGGGCATGTATGTTTGTAATTCATGCCACGTTACTGGTGAGAGACGAAGCTTTTCAAATACACATTCAGTTCTCTGCCCTGGCTGTTCCATCTCCCTCTTCTCCAATTTCTTCACCACAAGAAAATGCCAGCAGATGAATTTTGATGCTGCTGTGTTTGCATGATGAGAAAGAGAGGGGGGCATTGTATGCACTGTACAGAAATCCAGCTTGGCAGTTAATGCCCTGGTTTTGCAAACTGCACAGACCTTTGCTTTCTTGGCAGGTAGAAAATGCAGCTCAGCCAGAAGGTGATCTTTCTCTCTCTTTGTGTGTATGTATGTGTGTGAGATATAACTTCTCTTTTGCAATCGTATTCACCAAGATTTCTTTTTCACCCTCTCTGGAAAGTTACAGATCTTCGAGCATTGTTGAAAAAACACAATTCAAAAGCTGTTCCCAAATTCGCCCACACACTCCCAGGTAGAAAACCCAAAGGCGAGAAGGTCCTACCTTTCTCCCTTTGGAGCGAAGCAGAGCATCCAAACAAGCAGAGCAGCAAGACAGTCGGATCTTGAGCTCTTTTCTCTCTCTGTATAAAAATCAGAGAGAGCTGGTCCTTTTTCAGGCTTATTCCCAGAGCATCACTTCACTCCGGACAGCAGAAAAAGCAGTGCTGGGGCAGGTGGAAGGGGGAGGGGGAGGAGGAAAAGGAGGGAGAAGAAGAGGAGGAGGAAGAAGAGGCAGAGGAGGAGGAGGGAGAAAGCTTGCCTTCCCTGGCTCTCCTCTCTCGCTCACTTGGACTGGCTTTCATTCAGAGTGCCTGATGATTTTTTTTTTTTTAAAAAAGGGCACAGCACTGAAAAAGAGAGAGACTGAGAAAGGATAGGAGAGAGGGAGATGTCAAGCGAGGTTCTGCTTCCAGAGCCGCAGCACTTGCCATGGGAAGGTTAGGCAGACTGGGGGAAGCAAAGGCTTTTCCAGGCTCAGAGTGATTTGCAAGTGAATGTAGTGGGAAGGGAGGGGGGAGAGAGAGAAAGGAGGGCTTTCCAAGGAAGATCTCCCCTCCTCCTCCTCTTGCTGCTGCTGACAGAATGGCTCTCTGTGTTTCAAGCCCAGCCTCATCACTTTGCTTTCTCTGTCCCAAAAACACAGGGCACACAAGTCGTGCATCCGAGCATCACTGCTCCTGGACCCGCTTTCTGGTTTTGCTTTCCTCTCCCTCTTCCTCAGGGACAGACTGCAGCCCTTGTCATGTCCAAGCCTCCAAGCCACCCCCTCCCTCCAGTCCCACGTCCTCAGCACAAATGATGGCTGAGATGACAATTAAATTACAGCCCTCTCCCCAAGTGATACCAAAGTAATCGTCTCGGCGTTTTCTGCCCAGGCTATTAGAGATAACCCAGCAGTGTTACAAGGACTGATAAGTGAAAGGTTTGGGGGTGGAAACCTCATTGAAACAGATTGGATTGCACTGGATTTCTTTCTCCTAAACTCTGAAAAAAAAGGAGGTGTTTATTCCCCCCTAATTATGAGATGGAGAGGGCACATTGGTCGCTGTTGTCTCCTCTGATCTCTGGCATCGCATGCGTCTTGGTGACATTATGGGGATCACCGCCCTGTGTCTTTCCATACTGCAGCTGTAATCCTTTGCACAGATTAAATCTGTAACCATTGATGCTCCCTAATGCAACAAACTGGACTCCGCACAATCCTTCTTGGATCACTCTGAACCTCTAACAGTGCACAGACTTCCTAAGACTTGGTTAGCTGGGGGAGCAGGAGGGTGTTACTCCCTGAAAAGAGTAAGCCAAAGGATGTCAGTGTTGCTCCATCCACTTCTGTGCCATGGGGGATTTGGAATGGATGCTTACAAAAATCATCGTCATAACGCGAGGGCGTGCACAAGGGTTCACTTTAAAGGAAGGGAATTTGCCTATTTATCTACAAGGTAGAGCTCAAAGCTATTGTTCTATTTCAGACCAGCTGATAACTTTTAATTGATGTATGCGTGTAATTTAATTCATTTCTCTGTGTGTGGGTGGGAAGAGTTGTAGATCCTGTCCTTGTTGGCCAGAAGAGGCCCTCAAGGCAACGTCTCATCATAACAGCATCAGGAACCAAAATAAACACATTTTTAAAACATGCCTATGAAATGATAACCTCAAAGAAGGATAAAGTCAGCAAAATAAAACAGCAGGAAGAACAAACAAGGCAGCTTATAGCCCTTAAGGGCCTCTGAAATGAATAAATATGAATATTTGTTCTCCTATTTTCACTCAAAGTCAAGGTAGATCAGCTCTAAGAAACCCAATTAAGGTGCAAAAACCACAGACTGGAAGCCGCAAGAGACCACCTGTTGCTTACGGATAACTGTCTATAGATTGATCTGTAAAAAAGAACAGCAACTGGTGGCCTCTGGGGGAAACCTCCAGAGATGAGAGTTGTCAATGCAGAGACAAAAATAGTACCTGGAAGATCTACCGTTGTAGCATTGAGGATTTGTCTGAATTTGTTGTATGTGATATGTTGTTACAATGGGACTTCCTTTCTCCCAGTGTTCCTCTAACAAATTTACTACTGAACAGAGGTAATTGCTCTATCCCAAATTATCTTAACCATGCAGGAAGTGTCATCATAATGGGCATTTAATCAGAATTGAGTGCTAGCCTACACAAACAAAAATCCCTGAACTCATCTCAGATTTAGCACTGGATATCAATGCTCGACAACGTTCAATGAGTATCCTGAGTTTTCTGCCCTTAGCCTGACTTTATTCCACTTCAGGAAAATGCAAGGAATACTCTAGAGCTTCCTGGCAACTTGGGAGTATCCTGGGGCTTTGGGGCCTTCTAGATAGGTGGATTGGCCTGATCCACTGACACCACCAGCAGCACTCTTTCATATGAGTTATCCTTGTGTTGTTGTTGCTGTTGCTCCTCACAGACTATAGAGATCTCTGCAAGTGTCTGGACATCATCATCAGATCTGATGATGTCAGGATGGGGCACTCACATGACCAATAAGAAGGAAGGGTTGAGTTTATCCCTGATGATCACATTGGCACCCATTAAGACCTCAGCAGATGCAAGAGGTGATGGCCAGGTGCTCACCGGGAACTTAGTGGCCAGTAGAGTAGTGGCAGAGACGCAGGAATGGGTTAAACAATCTGGACAATTGAAAATATCTCAGCAGGTATATGCTGGATCTGGATCAGTTCTGAGACAGAAATACCCTTGAGTAACTTGTTCTGTATAGAGGTGAACTAAGTCTTGCTGAGTTTAACATCTAGAATCCCATATCAACACCACAGTGTAATAGTCCATTCTGTAAGTGATTTTGCTATATGTGCACTCAAATACTGCAATGTACCACCTCCTTTTATGTTCCCAAAGTGTTCTAGTGGCAACCACTGGTTTACATGTCAAGAGTACTGTAAATTCACATTGTGTTTTATTCCAAACTCACAAGAAGCTATCTAAGGTACTGAAACTATTTTGGAGATAAGGTTTAGCACCTTAGATAGCTGTTTGAAAATCTGAGTAAAGTCTGAGTAAAAGCTGAAGCAGATTGACCACACCCCTGACATGAAAGCCACCTTCCAACATTAACTCCAGAGTCTACCTCCTTTCTTCACCAGCCAGGGATTTCATTAAAAGGCAACACAGAGCTGACCATCTTCACTTCCCACTCCAGTTTTTTTTCTTATTTCATCTCCATTGCTTCACCTCATTTAATAGTCTACACTATTGCCTCTCCCACCTTCAGAACTTATATAATTATACTGGATGGGGGAGCAATGGAAACATCACTACAGAGGTGGAATTTTATCACTATACCTCCTGAAGCTTCTTCAAGATGAGTTAGAACCTTTCCAATGCTGAACTACATCTCTTCAGAGGTGTAGAACTGATAGAGCTCTTCCATGATGATGGGTAGCTGTGGGAGAAGTGGTGGTAAAAGCAAGAATGGATCTGCCACCTTTGCGCTGAATTATAAGTAATGACATAATGATTTCCTGTCATGTCAAGTACCTCACAAACAATGGTAACCTGACAAAATGTCACCAGCAGAAAGAGCTGTGGAGCTATGCTATGATCTATGGGAATGGAGAAAATCCATTAATACATTTGTACTGAGATTGGTCCATGCTACTATGTGTGCGCATTGTGGGATTGACATATTGTCTCTTATCAGAATGAATGGCTATACATATTTCAGAGAGTGTGGAAATACTGTATTTTTTTTAAAAAAAAGTATTAGTAGTAATTTTATTGATAATAGTGAAAATGGAATGAGGGGGGAGGGGGAGTGGTAATGGAGGAGAAATGCATGAGTACAGCTGCAGTCTACACACTTACCCTTAGATCTGAACAAGAACATACAAATTGGATTATTAGTATGGGAAACCCAGCAAGGCATAATATACAGAATCCTGATCTGAAATCTAAGCAGACTTACCAGGGAGTTGGCACATATTACTTCTGAGTGAATGTTATATAATTGTACTTTTGGGCATGAAATGGGAGGTATTGAAATGAAATACACATTCACTAGGTGTTCTTAATTCATTAACTGTCTTAGTAATGAGCTAACTAACTTGGAAGTAGGGTAACATTGTATTCATCAAATAGGAAAAGCCCACATATAATTTTCCAAATTTCCATGCTCTATATTTATTTATTAGGTATATAACCTGTCTTTTTTCCAAACATGGAACACAAGGTAGCTCACAGCAAGATTCAATAAAACACATTAAAAACACACACAGCCAAATTCAAAAATAAAAACACAGCGTGAAAAAAGAAGTTAAAAACGCAATGTAAAACACATAAATAAAAAGCAATAAAATAAAAAGTCACTTCTCAGGTAGCTGATTAATTTTTTAAAAATCTGTCTGGTAATAAAGACATTTATTTTGGAAAAAAAATCATTGTCAGAAATAAATCATATACACATAAGACCTGCATGTAAGCTAAAATATAATGGATGGGTCAATATGAAATGATGGCGTTAGTTAAAGAGACTTGTCTGAGGGAATCCCAAATACTCAGTTCATAAGAACACACACCATCTTGCAACACAGTTCCTATTTCCTAAATTGTGCTGCTTCCCTTCTCCACAATACAAAAGGAACAAATTTCAAGCACTTTTTTCCCAAGGACACAAAAGCCACTTGCACTATTCTCTGTGCTTCTTTCCTGACTCTGGGTTGCTTCAGTCATATAGACATAAGAGAACTCTGCACTTCCACAAATCATTTCCCTCCATTTACCTGAAGATGGGCATTAAACAGCCTCTGCAATTTTGTACATTCTCTGCAGAGTCAGCCTTGCAAATTCTTCCAGAAGCAACAGACGTTTCCAGCAATCCCCATTCTGTCTCTGTTTCCTAAAGGCAACAGACCTGCACACTTTCTCTCCAGTGTTGGAAACAGCCTCTTAAAGTGACAGCCACACTGCAGGTTTTGCACTACAAGACAAGAAGCTGATGGAATTCATAAATACTGTACATTGAAAATATGTCAGTCTAAAACAGGAAGGAGTTGGAACTGATGACTGTTAGATCAATTCTTTTCCCTTCAGATATGCTGCGTTTCTAGTTCAGATGCAGAAACTGAAGGTAGACACAAAACAGATATAGCAATAGGATTTTCTGCATAAATTATGCTCTAATAATATTGGCTCACCCATATAAATATTAATGTTCCCAGCTCATTCTAAACATTTCAAATGTGCAAATAGACACCGATGTTGCCAATTGCTAGATGATGCACAACACTGAAAGCAATGGCAGGAATCTAAATAAAAATTGTGTACCTGGAGAAGTGCAGTGATTTTCATGGTGAAAGTGGACATTTTTGATACCTCTATGAACAAGACATCAGAATGCGAACATAATCACATTTAAGACCTGGCTTCTCCCTTACGTGCTTCTCAGGATTAATGCAGTACTTCCTTCTCTTGTAGGCCACATGCACTCCTGCAAGCCTCCCAAGTTTCAGAACGTTTCACTAATCCTCTATTTTGTATTTTTTTTATTTTAAAAAATACTGTAACATTAAAAAATGATAAGAGGTTGTTCTGGGAATTGAAGTCCCAGGCTCATGCCACAAGAGGGGTGGAGAATGGATAGTCAACCAGGCCTCTGATTGAGAAATAAAGTGAGAAACATATACAGAGAAAAACCTCAACTCTCATTATGTCCCGGGAGGAGCACCAGACTCCTTTAATGCTTGTGCGATACAAAGTGTTGCTGGGAAAGTGAGTTCCCATTTGCCTCAAGAGGGAGAGAGTGGGGAGGGTCTTTGGGAAGGGATGGAGGAGCCACAGCTTTCCTGATTTGCTAAGCTGCCTTGCCCATACACCATGGCCTTCAGCTCAGGTAGAGCGCCGCTCAGCCCCATTGGTCCCTATTAGCCCTCATTATTCAAAAAGATAAGACTGCTGTGATCTGTACTGGCTAAGACTTTGGCTACCCTGCACTTGGCTAATTTTCATGGATTTGGCAATCAAATTCACCAAATTCTCTGAATCTGGTACACAAAAACAAAATTATGCACATCCCTACTGTACACCTCAGTACCCTTTTTAGTGAAAGGCAGGCACAGTGCGTCAAAGCGCTGAGCTGCTGAACTTGCGGACCAAAAGGTCCCAGGTTCAAATCCCGGGAGTGGAATGAGCGCCCGCTGTTAGCCCCAGCTCCTGCCAACCTAGCAGTTCGAAAACATGCAAATGTGAGTAGATCAATCGGTACCGCTCCGGCGGGAAGATAACGGTGCTCCATGCAGTCATGCTGGCCACATGACCTTGAAGGTGTCTATGGACAACGCCGGCTCTTCGGCTTAGAAATGGAGATGAGCACCAACCCCCAGAGTCGGTCACAACTGGACTTAACATCAGGGTAAAGGTTTCCCCTGACGTTAAGTCCAGTCATGCCTGACTCTGGGGGTTGGTGCTTTACCTTTTACCTAGGGCTCTGGAAGGAGCCCCAGTGGTGTACTGAGTTAAACTGCTGAGCTGCCAAACTTACTTACTGAAAGGTCACTGGTTCGAATCCGGGGAATGGAGTAAGCTCCCTCTGTCAGCTCCATACTGTAGCTAAGTTTTCTTACTTTAAAAAATTCATTATGTTAAGATAATGCTTTATTTCTAAGAAGAGTAACAGTAGAGCACATGTGTACCTGGAATGGATAATACTGAGCCTGGAAGCATTTTCTTTCCTAACCAAGATAGGAAAACAAGCATTATGTTGAAAGAAAATCACTGTGCACGTGGTCAAATGCTCTGTGTTCTTTGACAGAATGCCATATTTCCCACAAATAAACCCTGTGATGCATGATTAAAATTTATCTCTGGTCCTAATTGGAGAATAGATATCAGAGATGTAAACTGGAGGTTAGTAAGGGGCTAATCAAGTTACATGTGCTAATGTTTTCATAGTAGCAGCACTTTGACTTTGTCAAGCACAAATACATTCTCATTTGAATTAGAATGTCTATTTCCTATTGGATACAGGATTGCAGTTAGAAATGTACATTATGAAGCAGAATGTTTATAGAGAGAGAGAGAGAGAGAGAGAGAGCATGTCTTACTTCTCTCTTAGAAACAGAGGGAAAGGGGAAGGGAAAGAAGTCAAAGTGTCACAGGGACAATGATGCCCTGCAGGTTTAAGGATGTTCTTTGCATCAAAGCACAAGAGGGCAACTAAAAGATCTGATTAACTGTGATAAATATCAGGATGGAGATCAAAAAGAACATACGCTATGTGTGACTAGTAACAAAACTTCTCCTTAGTATCAATGGAAGTTTAACATTTCTCCCCTCTTTCTCATGAAGTAGGCATGTACATGTACTTTCATTCATTATTTCTTTATCACAATTTCTTTTGTCATGTAAAGACTGCATGAACTTTTCCGCACAGGGTGGATCTACATGTTAGGCAAATGTGAAGCATTATTACTCGACTCATCATTGGTTTGCCTTAAGGTCCTTCAAAAAGAAGCACCATAGCCAGGGTGATGAGATGCTCAAATTACTTTGTGAAGGTAAATTTGAAAAAAAAATCTTTGTAAGTTTGCTTCCCTGTAACCCAAAGTTTATTAGGGTTACAGATCATACACATGCTGAATAATGGAGAGATCATAAGAATAAATTAGAGAACGAAATATATACAAACTATATGAATTCTTAGTAGTATTTCAACCTTCTAGTATATAGTGAGAGCAGCCTGCAATATTGGATAGAGGCTGGCTAAAATTCAATTGCTACCATGCCTCAATTTTTCTTCTCTGAGGGAGACTGGCATATTTTATCCATGATTTTAAAAATCCAGATTAAAGTAGCACCGAAAGATCTATATGGTTGATGTTTTGTGTTTTAATAATTCATATTTTAATTATTGGTTTTAATTGTAATTTTTATTTGATATATGTGTGTATGGCATCAAAATGCTGCCTGTTGTAAGGCCACATTGAGTCCCCTCTGGGGTTGAGAAAGGTGGGATATAAATATGGTAAATAAATAAATAAATAAAGGTTTCCAACTGTGTACAGTGGGCTTATCATATTTATGGGAGTTCAATTCTGGGACCTGGCACAGATATGAAAAATAAATATGGATATTCATGCCCTATATTATTAAATGGTAGCTCCAGCATGCCCATTATTTTGGGAACTACCATTTATTAATATGAAGCATGACAATTCAAGGTCACTGAAATCACAGATCGAGATCCTGTGAATTATGATGATGATGATGAGGACGATCTTCATGATGATGATGATGATGATTAATTCATTGTATCCCACTTTTCTTACACAGGTGGGAGTCAAAGCAGCATTTAATGGTTAAAATCAACTATATTTATAAGAATTTTTAACCCCTAGAACCTGTACAAGTCAATTTTTGTGTGCTGTTTTCCGAGTTCCATCCTGTCTTTTAAATTCACTAGGAAAGGAATCTGGAATAATCCCAAATTAAGTACTGCCTACATTGATTACTATGCTTTAGATTTGTGATATTTCTGGAATAGTTACCCTACCCCTTAGCATACTTGGGGCATGGGTTTGCCATGGACCTGAAACCTCAAACCAAAATGAGTTACTTCAGATATATTCTGGACATAGTCAGAGCAAACTGGGTGTCCTCTGTAATTATCCAATCTGTATAAGCTCATTTCAGAGATGTAGGGAGTCACAAAAACACAAACAATATGTCATTAAAATATTACTTTCTTTCCTTCACTGGGTACATGTAAAAATGATAGAGATGAGAAAATTAGTGAGATAGATTTGGGAATCTCCCCTTTTCTCACTGAAAATTGATAGGCCTAGAATAAAGACCGTGCCCACGAAACAATTTTCACTGGAATTCTATATTGCCTTTTGCTTAATGCAATTGTATGTATACTTAGCTAAGTAGTGAGACACTAAGAAACCTTAATAGTGAATTGTAAGGATGTGTATTAGGACATTGGTGCCCATTTCACATTACAACGGATGTGTTTGGTGCACAAAGTGTATTAGACATTTTGGTGATTCTGCAATACAATATCGTAACAGCAGCCCTCTTCTCCATGTGGATGTTATGAAACTGACCAATTCCATTTATGAAGATATAATGCACATATAATATTCTGATGCATATTTTTCTTAGGTTTGGATGTGAGATTAGTGAGTGTTCATAAAGATTTCTATTTGTAAAAATTAGGCAATTGCTGGAGGAAAAATGGTGACTCACACTTCGGGAGAAATTGACATGTCAGAGTAGACACTACACCTGTACAATCAATGAAAAATAAATTTCAATACTCATTACTAAATATAGGGCAGTGGCAAATTATTTCTAAAGTATTTCTAAAACATCGTAAGGGGTCAATATTGTAACTATAACAATATAATGAAATTTTTGATTTTTTTGTTATATAATTGTGCAAGTGGGAAAGTTTCTGGGGCTTCTTTCTTCCTCACTTTTAGATCTATTGACTTACTACAATGGTAGAACACATCTGCCATCGTTACCCCACCACCACCACCACCACTGTCAGAACCCTGGCAGCAGAGCACCAATAACCATACACAGAGGCCAGTCTCTATCTAATATCTTTATTAAAGAAATATATAAAATCAATAAAAACAAGTGAAGAATATAGTTCAGAAGCAGACCTTTCAAATGAGGTCAAATATAGTCCAAAAATGTATTGTCCAATAAATGATATTAGAGTTCAAAGTTTTAATCCACTTGACCGAAACACACACTTTGCCAAGCAATAGTGTGGGGAAATAACAGAGTCTTAGAGTCCAATGAAGCTTGACAACAAAGCTGGAAATAAACTTGATTCTTGACTAGGTCCGTGACTGGAGACAAGGCAAAACATGAAGCATGAAGCAGGGTCCGTGGTAAAACCGCGAGGCAGGGCAAGGCTTGAAGCTTGATCCGGGAAGCAAGGAACTGGGATTACGAAGTCCACACACGGTCTCACTCCCGAAGCTGATCAATTGACTCCGCAAAGAATCCCTCGCGCCAAACACCTATATTGGGTCTCGTTTTTCCGCCAACAGAACTCTTTCCCTAGAGAACGAGAAGCAAAACCCAACTCTGTCCAGATGTGTGACTCCTTAGAATTTCCCAAGGGAAGCAGGCCTAATCAGCTTGATTTTTGGCAGCGATGCGTAAACTCCTCCGTTGGGCTTCTCTGACTCCCCTTTCTCTAGAATAAGATTCCTTTCTGGGAAACGGAGGGGAGTTCTGCCCAAGGCCTGTTTGGCTGAATTCTTGAGGGCAAACATCAACATCCTGCAGGTGAAGGGACTCCGGCTCTTGCTGAACTGGCGAAAACCCCATGTTTTCCTCTTCGTCTGCCACAATAGTACTAGGAACAGGACTACAAGGCCCATGAGGCATCACACTATCCCCGCCCCCAAGGCCCCCCTCATTCAGGGCCCCTCTCTGAGAGTCGCGGGGCCGCGGCTTGGTAGGGTAGGCCTGATGGAAGCGGCTGACTAAGTCGGGGGCATGGACTGTGAAAGCATCTTCCCAGGAGCATTCTTCGGGGCCAAAACTCACTCAGTCAATGAGATACTGAAGGCAGCGGCGATGGAAGCGAGAATCCAAAATGTCCTGAACCTCGAACTCCTCCTCTCCGTCCACTAGAACAGGGGCGGGGGGCGGCTGGCTCGCGTCTGGGCGGACACCATCCGCCGGAAGGAGCAGGGAACGGTGGAACACCGGATGAATGCGCATGGAGCGTGGAAGTTGGAGTTTGAAAGTCACGGGGTTAAGTTGCGCCACCACTGGGTAGGGACCAATGAAACGGGCATCTAACTTCCGGCAGGGATGGTGGGAGGGCAAAAAGCGAGTGGACAACAGAACCCGATCTCCTACCTTGATCTCGGGGCCCGGCTGGCGATAGCTGTCGGCGTGGCGTTTGTAGTCCTCCTTGGCTTGATCCAGTTGCTGGTGCAAGAGTTCTTGCACTGCTGTGAGTTCCTGCAGCCAGTCCTCCGCTGCAGGGACTTCTGAGGTTTCAATGACAGAAGGAAAGAAACGTGGATGGAAACCGTAGTTTGCAAAGAACGGGGTTTCTTTAGTTGAAGCCTGGACACCATTGTTGTATGCAAACTCTGACAGAGGTAATAGGGAAGCCCAACTGTCCTGTTGGTAGTTTACATAACAGCGAAGGTATTGTTCCAAAGTGGCATTGGTGTGCTCAGTTTGTCCATCTGTTTGGGGATGGTGAGCTGAAGATAAATGAGAGTCTATGCCCAATAGTTTTTGTAGTGCCTTCCAGAAACGAGAGGTGAATTGAGATCCACGGTCAGTGACTAAACTCTTGGGCAATCCATGTAGTCGGAAAACATGTTGAAGGAATAAATCTGCAGTCTCTTTGGCCGTGGGGAGGCCATCGCAGGGGATGAAATGGGCCAACTTGGTAAAAAGGTCCACCACTACTAGAATCGTGGTGAATCCAAGGGAGGGTGGTAAGTCAGTGATAAAATCCGCTGAAATTATCTCCCATGGGCGAGAAGGAGTGGGAAGGGGATGCAGTAGCCCTGACGGCTTCTCCCTTCGTGTCTTGGAACGCTGACATACAGGACAGGTATTGACATACTTCTCCACATCCTTGCGGATCTTGGGCCACCAGAAATCTCGCAGGATCAAGTGCATGGTTTTAAATAGCCCAAAATGTCCTGCTGGCTTGCTGTCATGACACAGATGAAGTGCTTTTTCTCTGCCGGGACCTGGAGGAATGTAAACATGATTCCTGTAGCATAGTAGCCATAGTAGTGAGAATGGGAAACGTAGTCCTTGGCGAATCTGTTCTTGAGCCCAGGCATCTGTCTGTTGTCTGGTTCTAATTTCTTGAGTGAAAAGGGATTCCGGGTTAGAGGGAGTTGGTTCAATTGAAGTGGATTTGGTGTTTCCCACTGTGAGCGTGGCAAAGTTTTCGGGTTGCAGCAATCGAGATTCTGAGGTCTCTCTGTGTCCTGCAGCATACTCTGGTTTCTGTGATAGAGCATCTGCTTGCTTGGTCTGAGCCGGGGTCACATAATGGATCTGGAAGTCAAAATGTTCAAAGAACAAAGCCCAGCGCTGCTGTCTTTGATTTAACTTTCGTGCGGTCCTTAGGTGTTCTAAATTTCGATGATCAGTATGAACTTCAATGGGGAATTTGGCCCCTTCCAACCAATGTCTCCAATTTTTAAAAGCTGCCTTTATGGCCAAAAGTTCTTTCTCCAAAATAGTGTAATTTCTCTCTGGGGCTGTTAGTTGACGGGAGTAATAGGCACAAGGATGAAGATGTTCTCCCACTGGTTTTATGAGTACAGCCCCAATTGCCACATCGGAGGCGTCAGCCTGCACAACAAAAGAGGTTTTAGGATCAGGGTGCTGTAGAATTGGCTGGGTCGTGAATAACTGCTTTAGCTGGTGGAACCCTTTCTCTGCTTGCTCCGTCCAGCGGAAAGGCTGTTTCCCTCGGATGCAGCTGGTGATTGGGTCAGACCAGCGAGCGAAGTCTGGGATGAATTTGCGGTAGTAGTTTGCAAACCCCAAGAAGCGCTGTACTTCCTTTTTGTTGGTTGGCGCCCGCCATTCCAATACTGCTGAAACCTTTGCCAGGTCCATGGAGAGCCCTAGTGGCGAGACGCGGTATCCCAGGAAGTCTACCTCTTGCAGATCAAAGGCGCATTTCTCTAACTTGGCATATAGTCCATGATCCCGCAATCGTTGTAGCACCATTCTGACGTGTTGCTCGTGTTCCGATTGTGATCTAGAAAACACCAAAAAATCGTCGAGATATATGATCAAGAACCGATCTAGATAGTCCTGGAAGATATCGTTGACAAAATGCTGGAATGTTGCGGGAGCTCCAGATAATCCGTAATTCATGACTAGGGACTCAAATAATCTCAATTTGGTCTGGAAGGCGGTTTTCCATTCGTCCCCTTCTCTTATGCGAACTAGATTGTAAGCCCCGCGGAGATCCAGCTTGGTGTAAACCTTGGCGCCTCGGAGCCGGTCTAATAGGTCCGAGATCAGAGGCAGGGGGTAGCGGTTCCGCTTTGTGATATTGTTCAATGCTCTATAGTCCACAACCAAGCGTAGGTCCCCTGACTTCTTTTTCACAAACATCACTGGGGAAGCAGCTGGGGATTGAGAGGGTCTGATGAACCCCTTGTGGAGGTTTGACTCTATAAACTCCCTGAGAGCTTCTTGCTCTGGTTCAGTCAGGGAGTAGAGGTTTCCTCGCGGAATTGGGGCCCCCTCCACCAGGTCAATGGCACAGTCGTAGGGTCTATGTGGGGGTAGTTTCTCGGCTTCCTTTTCATTGAAAACATCCCAAAAGTCCGAATATTTCTTGGGCAAGGTGATGATGGGCTCTGCGTCTGTGGCATGGCAGACTGTCATGGAACCAAGTCCCAGGGCTGAATTTCCAAGCCCTGGTCTTGGAGTCATAACATAAATAACCCTGAAAGCACCTGGCGGGAGAAGATATAATGAGCCTGGGAACTCAGGGTTGAAAGTATAAACAATCATAATTGGTATAGTGTGTGAGAATAGTAGAAACGTGAGACAAAGGGGTGGGGTTTGATGATGATATTTGCGTGTGGTGTTACGTTGCATCAGAGGTGATAAAAATGAGTGTATGTAAACATTAGGTCATTCTCGACTTTTCCAAAGTCATGTATTCTTCAATAAAGATTGGATTTGAGAGCAGCTATCTCTGATCTGCGTTCAGACTGGTCCTTTGAAGTAAGCACGACATTTAAGTCGAGAATCCTGTTCTCATCCTCCTGCGAATTCGCAGTGAAGTGATAATGAGTGGAGAAGGAGATCAAAGCCCAAATGGAGCAGAGAGGCCTTTGCCAGGGGCCCGGCCGTTGGGGGAAGAGACGCTGCAAGCCATAGCTTCCTCTACGGGGCACCCCAGGCCAAACGGCGTGACCCAGAGGATTCCCAGAGGAGGAAGAGGCGTTTCGGCGGCGGCAGAAACCAGTTGGGGATCTGGAGGAAGCATGCCAGAGACCGTGGCCCTGCGGTTATCCATCCTGGAAACGAATTTATCCAGGCTGTCGGAAACCGTGGGGAGGTTGGTGCCACTATTGGAAGAGAATCTCCAGAGGGAGCCCATCCGATATGGCGCCGAGACAGAGCCACGTAAGGAGGAAGATTGGAGCCAGAGGGGCCAGCGCGCCTCAACGCAGAGCCCCGTGGCGGCGAGGAGCGAGGGGGATGAAGAATACTGGCAGGAACTGGAGTTCCGAGACAGAATGGCGCGTGAAGTGGAGCGCCAGCAAGCTCTGGGAACTCTGAGGCCGCCAACTCCAACAGAACTTCCTACCCAATTTCCAACCCCCCGAATGGGCGTCGGGGTGGAAAGACCACTGAGGCCAGGGATCGGGTCCAGTGGATTAGCAGACGAAGGCGGAGAGGAGCCGGAGATTCAGGAAGGGGAGGAGGATGTGCCGTACGACGAGGGAAGGCGAGGTGCGGGGGCTACAGCGAGGCCCGCATTCGGATGGGTAGAAGGGCCGACAGCAGTGGCAGAATTTCGGGAGCCACGCAGAACGGCCGCCGGAGTGGGGCGCGGCGTGTTCAAAGGGGCCGTCCAAGGAAACCCGATGCAACCCTTCCCCATGCCTCCCAAACAGCAGCAACGGGCCGCACAATGGATGCAAAGGAGGGAAGATCTCAAACTGGAATACGGAGGGGAATCATCTGAACTGAACTTTTTCCTCATTAGCATCAGAGGATATATAGAAGACAACGCACACACATTCCCCTCTGAAGCAAGCATGGTTCGGGCCATCGGCAACACACTAAAGAGAGGAGCGGCCAGCTGGTATGTGCAACTACATGCCAGACGCGACCCGTGCCTGAGGTCAGTGCCCCGCTTCCTCGCCGCACTGGAAAACCGGTTCAGAGACCGGCTAGAGCAATTGAGGGCTAGAGACCAGCTTAAAGGAATAAAGCAGAGGGACAAAACGGTGCCCGAGTACGCAGAGGAATTCCTCCATCTCGCGGAAAAGGTACCAGAGTGGTCTGAAGTGACCAAAGTGGAGATATTCAAAGAGGGACTACGCCCCGAGGTTTTTAGTTGGGCGGCGCATAGAGACGACCCAGAAACACTCCAGGGCTGGATACAACTAGCGGGGCGCGTCGAATCCACCCTGGCCCAGGTGAAGCGTTTCAGGGGCGGCGGCAGCCAGCAAAGACCGGCGGCGAAAGGTCGAGGAGAAACGAGGAAGCAGGAAAGGCCCGGAGGGAGGCCGGGGATCCCCTTCAAAGGAGATGACAACAAACCCAAGCCGGGATGCTTTGTATGTGGGAAGACGGGCCATCGAGCAGCAGAATGTTGGGCCCGGAAGGGGGAGCCGCCAAAACCCTCAAAGCCCAAGCCAGCAGCCGGGAGGCGAGCGGAGGAGGAGGTGCGAGCCCCAGAATCTCCGGAAAGGCTGGTGAGTCGAGACAAACGCATGCTAGTAGTGCCAATCTGCCTATCGGGGCTAGAGAATCGGGCCACCTGCAGGGCATTCGTGGATTGCGGTTGTTCTAGGAACATTATAACTCCGGAACTAGCAGGAGCACTGAAATGCCAGCAGACATTACTTGACTCCCCAATTGCATTTTCACAGCTAGATGGATCAGTTGCTGCTGGGGAAGTATCTACTAAGGAAATACGAGGGGTCCCATGTAAAATAGGCAAATGGGAAGGAAGAATATCCTTTGTGATAGCCCCTATTGCTACATACCACGTAATACTAGGGATCCCATGGCTCGAACAGGCAAATCCTGAAGTAGATTGGAGAGGAAAGAGCCTAGCATTTAAAGAACAACAGACGCAATGGGAGATAAGCAAAATAGCAGGAGAGGAGGACGAGGGAGATGAAGCAGGTGAAATAGACCCACAGCTATTGCCACCGGAATACAGAGACTTTGTGGATGTTTTCAATCAGAAAGAGGCAAGTAAATTACCTCCCAAGAGGAATATAGAAGTAGAAATTGAAATAACCCCAGGAGCAAACTTACCAAAACCAAAAGTGTATCCCATGTCTGTTCAGGAGAAGGAGGAATTGAGGAAATATATTGATAAGAACCTGGCGCGAGGCTTTATTAAGCCATCCAATTCTCCTCTCGGAGCCCCAGTGTTATTTAGGAGAAAGAAAGACAACTCCCTAAGATTGTGCATTGACTATAGAAATTTAAATGCAATTACTAAGGACAATAAATACCCTATGCCTTTAGTAAAGGATTTAATTACCGTATTGAAGAAAGGGAGCATATTTACTAAACTTGATTTAATTGAAGCATATCATAAATTAAGAATCAAACCTGAGGATACTTGGAAAACTGCATTTTCCTGCGCATTCGGCCATTTTGAATATAAAATTTTGCCATTTGGATTAAAAAATGGCGGCAGTTGCTTTATGCAGCTTATAAATGAAATACTGCACCCATTGTTGTACCGAGGGGTATTCATATTTCTTGATGATATCTTGATCGTGAGCGAAGATAAAGAAAAGCACGTGGAATTGGTCCGGGAAGTTTTGCAGAGACTAAGGGAAGCAAAGCTGTACGCAAAACTGTCCAAATGTGAATTTAATAAAACTCAAATTGACTTTCTGGGGTATCGGATATCTCCAGAAGGGTTAGCTATGGACCCGTCTAAAGTATCAGACGTAAAAGAATGGGGAGTACCTCAAACAAAAAGGCAATAGCAAAACATTGTTGGTGGCCAGGAATGAGGAAGGACATAAAGAATCATGTTGTTCAATGTGATGATTGTGCCAGAAATAAATCGAGAGGAGGGAAGCCAATGGGATTATTACAAACAGTAGCGGAACCTACCAGACCTTGGGAATGTGTAGCTATGGACTTTGTGGGGGAACTGCCGGTTAGCAAAGGACATCGTAATATTTGGACAGTATTAGACCTGTTTTCTAAACAGGCCCACTTTATAGCACTGACGAAATTACCATCGGCAGAGAAACTAGCTGAATTATACATAAACCATATTTACAAACTTCATGGATGTCCCAGTAGAGTGGTCAGTGACAGAGGGGTTCAATTCACAGCAAAATTTTGGGAAAAATTCTTGGAAATGCTAGGAGCAGAAAGGAGTCTAAGTTCTGCTTTTCACCCCATGACAAACGGGGCAGTAGAACGTACTCAACAGACGCTTGGGCAGTTCCTTCGAATGTACTCTAACATGAGACAAAATGACTGGTCTAGGTGGCTGGCTTTTGCGGAACTAGCTTTTAATTCAACTATACATTCAGCAACAAATAAAACTCCCTTTGAAGTAGTTTACGGGTATGAAATACAACCTCTGCCCCAGTTGCCAAGATGGACAGAGAATGAAGAAACAGGGGCAGGGAAATGGAAAACTCAAATGCTAGAATGCTGGAGTCAAGTGACTGCATCCTTAAAGGAAGCACACAAAAAGTATAAAACGTTCGCAGACAGAAAAAGGGTGGAAGGCGATAAATTGGGGAAAGGAGATCTAGTGTGGTTAAGTACCCAAAACATCAAATTGGGGCTACCTTCGAGAAAATTGGGCCCCAAATATATTGGACCATTCAGAATACAGGGTGTTATCAATGAAGTAACTTTCCAGTTGGCATTGCCAAAAAGTTTAGAGAAAATACACCCAGTATTCCATCGCAGCTTACTGAAAAAGTATATGGGAACTTTGGACAAAATGGACACATAGAATTATTGTTTGATTTATTTCAGGATTGTGATGAAAGAAGAACCGAAGAGGAGGACGAAGAAAAAGAGGGCGCCATGTCATGGAACCAAGTCCCAGGGCTGAATTTCCAAGCCCTGGTCTTGGAGTCATAACATAAATAACCCTGAAAGCACCTGGCGGGAGAAGATATAATGAGCCTGGGAACTCAGGGTTGAAAGTATAAACAATCATAATTGGTATAGTGTGTGAGAATAGTAGAAACGTGAGACAAAGGGGTGGGGTTTGATGATGATATTTGCGTGTGGTGTTACGTTGCATCAGAGGTGATAAAAATGAGTGTATGTAAACATTAGGTCATTCTCGACTTTTCCAAAGTCATGTATTCTTCAATAAAGATTGGATTTGAGAGCAGCTATCTCTGATCTGCGTTCAGACTGGTCCTTTGAAGTAAGCACGACAATGCTTAGCTACTAGACAATGGTTTTGGCAATATCTTGAGGCGAACTGCAGTTCTCTGTTGGACCAGGAGATGTTTGGGTCGTGGAGTGTCAGCCATGGAATACCCAAAATCACAGGGAAGTGGGGAACCTCGGTAACGAAGAAAGAGATTTCTTCCATGTGTTCCCTTATCCACATTCTGGTGGGCTCAGTCCATTGGCTTACTGGACCTGTCTTCAGGGGTCGGCCGTCTATGGCCTGCACCACCCGGGCATTCTTGAAATCATGATATTGTAATCCCAGAGAGTCAGCATACTCTCTATCGATGAAATTGTTTGTTGTCCCTGAGTCTATCATGGCATGGATCATGACGGGTCCCTTTTTCACTGACCACAGCGTGACCACCAGGAGAAATAGGACCCCCGTTTGCGGCTCTTGAGTGGGGTTTTTGACCGGGTTGGCGAGCCTCTCTACGCCCGGTCGCTGGCTTCCCCCGCCGGCTTTGCTCCAGCCGCCTCGGCCGCCTCCGCCTCCGCGGAGGACGCCGCCGCCAGACGGGCAGCAGGCTTCTTTTTGGCTGGACATTCTCTGGCGAAGTGGCCTCCATTTCCACAGTACCAACACAGGTTCAAACGTTGGCGGCGGGCCTTTTCAGCAACATCTAGTCTGGGGCGCACATTGCCCAACTGCATCGGCTCCTCCTCGCTTCCCATGGGGTTTGGGGCTGGCGGTGGGGTTCTCCATACTGGACGGGGCTGAACGCTGGTAGAAGTGGGGGGCTTTACTCCAGCTCTTCCACTCTGGCCTCGGAGCCACTGTTTTTTGTTGGCAAGCAGGACTTCAGCCCATAAACACTGGTTGATGAGTCTTTCAAGAGTCCCTGGGGGGTCCACCTTAGAGATTTCTTCCTGCATCTCGATGTTGAGGCCCTCGCGAAACTGTCCTCTGAGGGCTATATCGTTCCAGCCAGTGTTCTGAGCCAGCACCCGGAACTCGGCTATATATCGGGACAACGGCCTGTCCCCTTGGAAGAGACGCCGGAGTTTATGGCCGGCCGCCTCCTTGTCGTCCTCGATCCCCCAGGTCTTTCTAAGGTGGTTCAAGAAATTTTGCGCGGTGTTTAGATGCGTGGAACCCGCATCGTACAACGCCGTTGCCCAAGTGGCCGCAGGCCCATCTAGGAGACTGAAGATCCACGCCACCTTGACATCTTCTTGGGGGAACTCGGCTTGGCGGGCTTCTAAGTACGCCTGACATTGGCAACGGAAGACATGAACCTTGGAGGCTTCTCCAGAAAACTTGGTTGGTAGCGCTAGGGCAGGGAGTCGGGCTCCGCGTTCCTTCAAGCCCCGTATTTCTCCCTCCTGCGTATGGAGTGTGTCTCGGATCCGATTGAATTCTTCCTGGGAAATGGTGTAACTGGGTGGTTGAGCTTCCGCTCCGGTTCCTGTAGACATTCTGGCCTTAGGTTATTTGGTGCTTAGGGTGGCGGAGTCAAACTGTCAGAACCCTGGCAGCAGAGCACCAATAACCATACACAGAGGCCAGTCTCTATCTAATATCTTTATTAAAGAAATATATAAAATCAATAAAAACAAGTGAAGAATATAGTTCAGAAGCAGACCTTTCAAATGAGGTCAAATATAGTCCAAAAATGTATTGTCCAATAAATGATATTAGAGTTCAAAGTTTTAATCCACTTGACTGAAACACACACTTTGCCAAGCAATAGTGTGGGGAAATAACAGAGTCTTAGAGTCCAATGAAGCTTGACAACAAGGCTGGAAATAAACTTGATTCTTGACTAGGTCCGTGACTGGAGACAAGGCAAAACATGAAGCATGAAGCAGGGTCCGTGGTAAAACCGCGAGGCAGGGCAAGGCTTGAAGCTTGATCCGGGAAACAAGGAACTGGGGTTACGAAGTCCACACACGATCTCTCTCCTGAAGGTGATCAATTGACTCCGCAAAGAATCCCTCGCGCCAAACACCTATATTGGGTCTCGTTTTCCCGCCATCAGAACTCTTTCCCTAGAGAACGAGAAGCGAAACCCAACTCTGTCCAGATGTGTGACTCCTTAGAATTTCCCAAGGGAAGCAGGCCTAATCAGCTTGATTTGTGGCAGCGATGCGTAAACTCCTCCGTTGGGCTTCTCTGACTCCCCTTTCTCTAGAATAAGATTCCTTTCTGGGAAACGGAGGGGAGTTCTGCCCAAGGCCTGTTTGGCTGAATTCTTGAGGGCAAACATCAACATCCTGCAGGTGAAGGGACTCCGGCTCTTGCTGAACTGGCGAAAACCCCATGTTTTCCTCTTCGTCTGCCACAATAGTACTAGGAACAGGACTACAAGGCCCATGAGGCATCACAACCACCACCACCACACGCATCCACTAATTTTTGGGAATTTCAAAAGGTTTTATGAACTTTAAAGTAACTATAAAAGCTATCTCCTTGAATTTCTATTTTGAATGATACAACATAACGAGGTCATAATTTTGCTCAGGTTTCAGAAATATTTGCATATCCACCAACTTTTAGGGAATTTTAACCAACATAAACTTAACAGTACTATTTCACTGGAAGACCCCAGGGGCCATCCAGTCCTAACCCCTTCTGCCAGGCAGGAAAAGCAAAGTCAAAACACCCTCAACAGATGCCCATCTAGCCTTTGAAATAATAATAATAATAATAATAGGAAACTTACTAGGTAAACTTTCAAGTTACAGTTTCTCAACTTGCCTAATCTACAGAGTTGATTCAATTCCCAACAATCCCCTTTTATCTCAAAATCCCTTTAGAGAATGGACACCAAAACTTTCAGGGAGGAATTCTGAGAAATGTAGTTTGGAAAGGCAAGAACCCCTGTGTCAAAATGCCCCACCCTAAACTACATTTCCCAGAATTCTGCTCTCTTCCAGAGTTAAAACCTCAATGTGAGCATGGTCTCTGCCTGTCTCTCTCTGAGCTAGCCATGTACTGGAGAGGCCTTTTCCTCGCCCAGCCATCCAGCCAAGCATCCCTCTCTCCCGCCTGCCTGCCTGCCGGGGCCACCTCATTGGCCCCTTTGGGGAAAGAGCAGGGCTTTTCCCTTGACTCCAGGCCTCACCATCCTCCTTGGGGCCTTTGGAGCAACGAAACCCAGCCCTTTTGAGAGAGAGGTGGTGCCCACGGCAGGAACCTGGAACCACTTACAAGACTAACCAACTCCTCTGAAAAATCATAGGTCAGTGTTTGGAATCTTAAGTTTTTTGTATGTTTCGGGTTTGCATGTGTTGATAATTATCTTTCTTCCCAGTTTTTTGTCTTTTTTCTCTCTCTGCCTCTTCTCTTCTCCCTGTCAACTCTTGTGGGGTGTCCTTCAGCTCCTCACATCCATCTTCTGGCCCTCTGCCAAATGTCTTATATCCAGCCATGTCTTGGTAAAGATCAAACTGTTTGAGCAGTTCAGTGCCTTCTCCCAAAGTTTTAACTGTGTGTTTTTCCCCATCTTTCTGGACTAGTATTGTGGCAGGGAAACTCCGCATAAATATAATTCCAGTCTTGTTTAAACATCTGGTTATCAGTCATATAGCCTCCCGGTCCTGCCACATTTCCTTTGCCAGATCTGGTTATATAAATATTTTGTAATCCTTGTAACATAGGTTCCAGACAGTCCTCAGCTTTTTAAAGATAAGATCTCTAGATTTCTCTCTGGCAAAAGCCACAATGGTATCCTGAGGGAATGCAGACTGAGGCTTCTTGAAGGGGGGGAATTTATGAGCTCGCTCAATATCATTTTCTGAGAGGCTTATGCCATAGTTAGTACACAGTTCTATCAGAAACGGGCTGAAGTCCTTAATATGCTCTGGGACCCCCTTCAGCCGAATATTCCTACGAACAGTCTAACTAACTTTAAAGTCCAAGGGGGCAGGAGAATTATGCTACCCAGTAATTGTTGTTTAAAGTGAAGATTATGAATAATTATAAGGAAAAATCCACAATTAGGGTGTGGCTGGGTTTTGGTATGCTGTATAAGGGTTTAAGGGGAGGTGACTGCCTTCAAGGAAAGGGGAGTTATAAATATAGGATGATATTGTCCTTGAGTCTAGGATAAGGGATTAGCATTGTATCAAAATAAGAAGGGAGGGTAGGCAAGACACCGGCCCTGAGAAATCTGTCTGGAAAATGGCAGGAAGTAGCTTCCTTACCATTTCTCCCATAGATAGCAGGGAGGAATTGAAATCCAGACAGGGAGGGGGGGGGAAGGGAAGGGGGGGAAGGGAAGGGAAGGGAAGGGAGGGGAGGGGAGGAAGAGATCAGTTATTCAGAATTCAGATATAAAGGGAATGAAAAGCCAAATGAATGTCAAGATGAATCATTTAAATGTTGATGGCTGATTAAATAATACAAGATCAAAACTGTTAAACTTTACTAACTGGGAAGCTCAGTTTGAATCCAAGGGTACAAGTAAATCTCGAGGAGTAGCCATTATCATAAAAATGACCTAAATATTGAAACAAGGAAGGTAATTACAGATGGGAATGGGAGGTTTATAATGGTAGGTGGGAAATAAATAATTGTAAAGTTTCATTTATCAGTGTTTATGGTCCCAACCAGAGGCAAAAAAAGATTCATTAATAAAATCTTTAAAAAATAGATCAAGAGGCAGAGGGGGATACAATTTTTGGAGGTGACATGAATTTAGATCTATATAAGAAAAGAAAGAATGGGGAAGAAAATAAAGTTAACTTTAAGAAATGGAATATTCAGGAAGTCAATGAAAGAATTGAAGAAAGAGTTGACACCCCCACATATTATTCAGCCAGGTATAATTCATTTTCCACACTAGATTATTTTTTGTTGGTAATAATAGTGCATGTCCTGTAATTGAAACATCAGTGGGAAGTAGGTGGCCAGTAGGAGATCATGCTCCACTCTTCCATAAATTAGGAATCAGCAGTAGGAAGACAGAATACAAGTGGAGATTTAACCCTCTGGTTACATTTAAAGAACAAGACAAACAATAAAGAAATAAGAAGAAATAAAACAATATTTTAGAATAAATAGATCACCTGACTTAAAGGAAAACACATTTTGGGATGCCTTTAAAGCTGTGATTAGAGGAAGATGTATCACAATGGAAAGGGGTATTAAAAAGATCAAAAGAGAGAAGGGAGGGACTAAAACAGGAAGGAGACAAATTATTTCAGAACTTCCAAAAAAACCTATCAGTTCAAAATAAAGAACAATGGAAAGAGAATAAGAAGTTATTAGAAGATTTAGAAAACAATTGAAGTAACAAAAAAGTACTTGTTTGTAAAAAAAAAATGATTTCCAGGTTAACTCCATAAATAACACAAAGAGATTAGCAAATTATCTAAAAAAAAAGAAAGGAAGGAAGAAACATGGTAATAAAATTAAAGGATGCGAATGGACAAATAAAAACCGAGGAAGACTTGAGGGAAATAATGGCAAGTTATTATGAAAAGTGATATGCAAACAAAGAAACAGGACAACTAAGGATTGGGAAATAATAAAAGACATTTGTGATCAAAGTAACTGGCTTCTTTAGAATGGACTGAAACAAAGGATTATGAATTGGAAGAAAAAGGAATGCCCAGAAACAGATTTTGGCCAAATTTTAAAGTGGAAATTAGAAAAAGAGAGAGGCCTGATGGGTTTTATATATAAGAAATTAATTGAAAAACAATATAAATTGAAACAAACATTGGCTGAGATATGGAAAAAGGATTTGAATGTCAATGACTCAGACATTGAACACTGGATCAATTCAATTAAAAATTCAAACACATAAGGATTAGAGAAATACAAAGGAAAATACTGATTAAATGGTATAGAACCGCAATCCAATTAGCTCATATAATTAAAACAACCACAAAATTGTTTTAGCATAGATGTGGAAAAATTGGCTCATATATTCATATGTGGTGGGAATGTGACAAAGTACAAAAAAAATGGTACAAGGTAAAGAAGGAAATGGAAGATTCAACAGGACATAAATTGGTATTGAAAAATAAAGAATTATTCACCCAGAAATTAGATAAGAACGAAAATACTAAGGACCGGGGGGAAATTATAAAAGACATGATAGTTGCTGCTCAAGCAACAGTTGCCTTGGGTTGGAAAGAGCACAGAAAGTGGGGAGTTAAACATTTTTATGGATACCTAGCTGATTTTATGCTTCAGGATTACATCCTTGAAAGGAGAAACAAATATATATCAGGCCGAATTAAAACGAACTGGAATCTGAAATGGGAGATAAATGGTAGAATGATAGATAAGATCAAAGGACAAAGAAAATATAAAGAACTGAATCATTCTCTTTTTATGATTGATCAATTAAAATAATATCTGAATGAAAGAAAGTACTGTTCCCAGAGGATGGGGGGAGGGGTGAAAAACCAACAGACACAAGTGGGAGATAAAGGTGGAATTAGAAAGGATAACATTACTAAGAATATATAATTCAATATGTATATTGAAATGGGGATGGATTTTAATATTATTCTACCACTGTTTACAATAAAAAACATATTAATACGTTTTTTTGTGGGCGCCCCTTACGTTTCTTAATATTGTGTACATCCAAATCTTATGAAATATATATGAAAAACAAGGCACAGCCCTAGTAGACTATTTGATCCTTTTTCACCCAAACACCACAAAGATGAACAAGAATTATAAGTTTATTAGGAAAAGATTTTCTAATATTAAAAACAGTTTCAAGATATATCCAGGAGATAGATTTACAGAAGCTTAACAAAGGCAATGACCAACTCTGATTAAAATTCCAAAAATTACTTAAGACAAAACTGTATTCCAAGTGTTCCCTCACTTATCGTTGGGGTTAGGTTCCAGGACCATCCGCAATAAGTGAAAATCCACAAAGTAGGGACATTATATTTATTTTAATATTTATACATTATTTTAGTAGTTATACACTATTTTAAGTCTTTATCAACCAATCGTGTGTTGATAAATCGCCTCCTTCTCCTCCCGTTGCCGCTTGGGCTCCTTTTCTCTCTCTCTGGCTTCTGCTTCCTCCCTTCCTCAGGCTGTAAATTGTAATTTTTTATGATTTATAACAGTCTTTTAGACTATTTAGAGTTTATTGAAAAATTATGAAACAGCGAATCCGTGAAAAGTGAACCGTGAAAAGGGAACACTGTATATCCAAAAGCCTGAAAGCATGAACATGACTATCATCCAAAGGCTTGATATTTGAATTTGACTATAATCTCAAAGGCTTGAAACTTAAAGGAAGATTTGTAATCCAAACAGGAGGCATGGAACTAAAATAGGAAAACAAGATCCTGACCAAATAATAAAACTCCTAACTTGGAGCTCCCAAGACAGGCAACTTGACACATAAAAATCCAACATTGAGCTCCCCACTGAACATTGATTCCAATTCCTTAAGAATACTCCCCCATGCTCTTTGTTTATCTTTCAGTCTTTGGGCAAACTGTATTTGCCACTGATTTGTAAACACTGTGTTATCTGTAACTGTCCTGTCATCTTCACAGTCCTTTCAATCAATTCCTGGCTGATTCTCATGAAAATAACTGCCTGTTTCCCCAACAACAGATCTACCCAAAACATTCCCATAATGTAAAAAAAAAAACACTTTTTTTCAGCACCAAGCTGAACCAGAAACTCCTCATCCTCATCCTCATCCTCAGTGGCTTCACAGGCCTCAACAAAAATGATTATTATTAATTTGTTTCAATTTATTACATATTGGAGGCATGCAATTTGGCCAAAAGGCATGCTGTTTTGGGGTCCATTTTCAGCTAACCCCTCATTCTGTTTACCAGGAAGTTACCTGAATTGGGAAGGGTGTTGCTATTTTCATTCGGCAAAGATTCGGCCCATTGGCTATAATGGCAAACTTTAAAGGGTCAATCCTCAGTCATTTTAAGACTTATCTGCATGAAACCTACATTAATTTTACAACTACAAGCCTGCCAGGTTTCAAAATAATTAACCAATCTACTGATTTTTATAATTATTTTAAGTTTTTACCATAATATTTTTAAAAATAAGACAAACCGCAAGAGAGGGTTCTGGGAATTGTAGTCACCAGTTCTGTACATTCTCAGCCAATTAGTGCATGGACACAACTAGGATTTTTATTGGCTGAGAAACACAGAGAGATAAACTTCAACTCCCATCATGCTCTGAGATGAACTCAAAGACTTTTCAATGCCTGCCCATACAAGTGCTGCTGACTAAAATTCTTAGATTTATAAATGAGTATGCAGGAATGTCTTATACTTCTCTAGCAGATTTGATTGATGCAAACTATAGCAGCCAGCATTCTAGGTCAACTACTTAGTTAAGTAAACTTAATTTACCTTATTTTCTCCAAAACGAACAGAAGTGTCATTCTCCAATGTCCCAATCAGTGTCAGAATATACTTCCTTTTCCATTTTTTTCTAGACATATGTTTTCAAAACAAAACTGCAACCATCTCAGTATCTCTAAATAAAAAAGAGGCATAGTTTTCAAAGACTGAATGATACCATTACAAATGCTGAAAAACATTGGCATACGGTATATATCAGCCATTTTCCCCAGATTTAATAAACTCACTCTGAATAATGAAGTTAGCCAATTCAATTGAACTCACTCTTCAGCTTCCTGTGCTACAGTGAGAAGAGAGAAAAAGCCAAATATATATATAAAAATGGCCCATCTCAATAGAAGACAGCTGTGTTTCAATGCAATGTTGCAAGGTCAAGAGACTCACTAAGGCCATTAGGCATCATTTAGAAGCCAGGTTCATAATAAGTTTCCCCCCAAAATAAAGTATCAATCAAATTGCATTTTTCCTCTATTATACTGCTTTGGGATTTATCATGCTTGTGTAGTATCAATGGTGTTCTCTCATATCATTTGTGTTCTATGTTATTCATGTGTTTTCCTATTGTAATCCTAATCTCTTGTTTAGATTTCCTGGAACAAAAAATATTAATAATTTCCAGTTCCCCCAGTAGAGTGCATTGATTATCCAAAACAACAGAACTCTTCTTTTTGTCTATCTAGTTCTTTTTGTACCCACCTTGGGGGTGAGAATCTTAGGGTGTTGGGTACAAACATTTCATTAATGTGCATATCTGTGGGATTATTGCACTGCATTTTAGAATTTTCTCTATTATTTACAAAAACATATTGAAATCATTGCCAGTAAAAAAAATGCAGCTATAGTTCTAATAGTAGTTATTAGGCTTGATCGATCCATGAAAAATTTGATTCTAAACTCGTTTCAAATCTAGAGGGGGCAGTTTTTCGTTTTTGTTGCTAATAACGAATTTGGCCCCCAATATTTTTCGAAATTAACGAAAATTCGTTATTTTCTAAATTAATTCGTTAATGGCGGACGCGCATGCGCGGTGGCCCAAAAACAGCCCAAGGGGGGGGGACTTAGGGGGCTCTCCCGCCCTCATTTTTTGAGTGATCTTCTTCAAACTTGGTACAGTGGTAGAACACATTTAACACTGATAGCTCACCAAAATGTGGAACGTTTCCCTTATCGTCTGATTTTTGGCAAATTTTCATAGCTTTTATAATAAACCTTTTTTTAATAATTGCAGTAATCTGTTCCTGGTTTGAAAGTCTTATTTCCTGTTAAATTGGGTTGTCTTTACTGTGAAAGTCATTGTTCTACTTCAGAAACTTTGTTTTTGTGGCTGAAACTTTGTTAAATTGGTGTGTGTGTGATATATATTGTGTATATATATATATATATATAGTCCCTGCTTGTGTGTGTGTGTGTCTGTGTGTGTGTGTGTGTGTGTGTGTAGGTAAAGGTAAAGGTATCCCTTGACGTTAAGTTCAGTCATGTCTGACTCTGGGGGTTGGTGCTCATCTCCATTTCTAAGCCCAAGAGCCAGTGTTGTCCATAGACACCTCCAAGGTCATGTGGCCGGCATGACTACATGGAGTGCCATTACCTTCCCAGAAACACCCAGAAAATGGGAATTCCAGACAGGAAACAATCAGGGCCAGCTAATACCTCCCAACAAAGGATTCCCCCAGGTAGGAAGCAGCCAGGCTTTGAAGCTGCAAGGCTATTCAATGCTAATCAAGGTGACCAATTGCAACATTCACACTTGCCTCCCACAGACAAGAGTTCTTTCTCCCACCCTGGACCTTCCACAGATATATAAACCCCACTTGCCTAGCTTCGCACAGACGTCAAAACCTCTATGTCTGCCACAGATGTGGGTGAAACGTCAGGAGAGAATGCTTCTGGCACATGGCCATAGAGCCCGGAATACATACCACAACAGTGTGATCCCGGCCATGAAAGCTTTCGACAACACAACCACAGTATCCATTCAAGTTCATGTAGCGTGGTATGGACTGGAGACCTGTATTGGGGGGAGGGAGGGTGCGAATCTGGGCCCCTGGGAGCAGCCGAGGACAGGCCTGGCCCACACCCCCTCGCATCCCGGGCCTCTTCCTTCCTCTTCCTTTTGTTATTTAAACTATATATTGTGAAATTATGGTGTGTTTTTTTTCATGCGTGTTCTGTGTTCAAGATAGGGAGACCAAAGAGGAAAAGCAAGGGAGGGACGGAGGCCCCAACACTTCCGGCTCCCATGCGAACTCCCCCCTTGTGTGCCTTGGAGGGTGGAGCATGCGCACTGGCTCTCCCTTTCTCTATGGCTCTTTTCAGGTCGCTTGGGAACCCGAAGTGCCTCCTCCCTTTGCCTTTGTGTCCAAGAAGGAGAGAAGGACGTTGCAAGGTTTGCATTGAGGGTGTTTCTCTGGTGGGTTTGGCTTGGAAGGGGGCTCATTAAGGCCCAATTAATTAATGCACTGAGCTGAGGCGAGGCGGCGGCGGCGGCGGCCATTTCCCCCCTCCGTCTTCCTCCTCCTCCTCGGCCTCCTTCCCCCTCGCCCCCTCCCATTGGCTGAGCCTCCCATTGGCTGAGGGGCAAAAGGAAAGGAGTTTGGGTGCTTTGCAAAAGCTTTTTTTTCTTAACAAAAAAACGAAGAAATTAGAAAAAACGGCCTCTCGCGATTCGAAACCGCGATATCCAGACGTGTGGACAACCAAGGTTCGATATTGCTTCAAAACAATCGAAAATAACGAATCAATAACGGTAAACGGGGAAAACGAATTATTTGAGCAAGCCTAGTAGTTATCGGCTGTGAAGAGAGGAGTTTGAGAAGCCTAAGTAAATTTAGGCCAATCATATCCTACACAAGTTTGTCTTTAGATGACTAGAAATAATTAGTTAGAAATAGAGATATGGAATGAGGAGAGAAAGGAAAAGATTGAATCTTTGGAAGGCTAGCTAGAGGTAAGGTTAGCTCATAATTTAAAAATGCATAGAACCATGATCAGGTAAAATCTCCATAGGAATCTTGGGGTACATCTGCACTGACCAAAAGAAGTGTGCAACACTTTAACATTGAGTACATTATTAAAAACCTGTAAGCTCCATAGTGAGACCCCACCCTATAATTATAAACAAACCCAGCTAAATGTTTAATTATAGTACAAAAACGGTGATATTTAAACCTTGCTCAGTTTCAATAATGGTTCTATCTTGCCCAAAAGCGGAAGAAAGGTTTAATTACACACAGTTCATTATATGCAACTAATTGTGTCCATACTCTGCAAGTAAACCCAGGAGGCCTGATAAACAGTCTGATAAAGTAAACGTAAGTATTCTGAACATTTGATTTCCCTTAGGTTTTTTAAGTTAGTTTACTTGTTTTGCCTTTTTCCTTTGCCTCAGCAAATGCCAATGGTATTTTAAAAAAGCAAAACCAGTTGATGCAACCTGCTATTTGATCCTTTCCAAAAGTAAATAAATTACCCCCATTCCAAGTGTCGGCATAGCATTTTTCATGGGGAAGATCTAATCAAAAGTGTATTTTAGCTGGCACGGCTGTAAATTTTAGTGCATTGCTTCAGCAGCATTGTGAATGTATCTCTTCCCAGAGAGATGACAGGTAGTACATTGCCACCCCATTATACTGAAATAAGCATGCATGTGCATATGCAGTTGTACTGAAATGAACAAATGATTATCCCCTTTTCCTTTGATAAGGTTAATCTGCGTTTCTCCGGATACATTGTTTAAACTTTGCTCTTGCCAAAATGTGATGCCGTAAATGATAAAAAATGAAAGCTAACTAGCTCCGGTCCCGTTTTTCACATTGGAACTGAGAGATGCCTTTCTCAACAAAGCAACATTATGAATGGTGTGTAAATTCATCCATGCGTGTGCTTGTGTGGAGGGCAATATCATGCACAGGTGCAATTACAATATTATATATGCAATACATGTGAAAGGGCACAAACCTCTTAGCTGAAACAGTAGTTTGTAGGATTTGTTTGTTTGTTTTTAAGTAGACATCTCTGCAGTCACACTTATGGGATTTCCACTTGCAAAGAGGAATCTCTAAAGATTAGAAGAGTTTGCAACATTTACTGTGACCTTTTTGCCAAAAAGAAAATACACCCTAAAGGTAATTCATCTTCAAGACCAAGTAAAGACATCTTGCTACCTCGGACAACTTAAGGTGTGTCATATCATGACAGGAGAGTTATTTTGGGTCAGGAAGCAGAAACTTACCTATCATTTCTCTCCATTTTTAGCATTAAATAAACACACACATACTTCATAAACTGTATAGCTAACAATTGTGATTTTTTTTATGGCAACAACATGGTTGAGTTCACTGTATCACTCACTCTGCTTAATGGTAGAACTGGCCCTATTTGCTCACAAATGCTCAATAGGTTTTTGCCTCAATGTCAGTTGAATGTTCCAGCCATCAAACTTTTCATTTTACTCTGCAGCACTGAGGGCTTTTGGGAGCTGCTGACCTAATGCTAATCTTTTGTTTATTTGTTTGTTTCATTTCTTTTCCCTTCAGGACTTGATTTCTAAGATATATTAATTGATATTTTGACTTTTCATTGTATCCTTACAACCATGCTACATCACCAAATTCCAAATGAGTTGATTATACCATCCCCCCAGGTTCCTTCATTGTCCAGCTTTCACAGCCATACATAGATATTAGGAATACAAACAACGATAGTTTAAGAGTATGATAATATCTGAATACAAGAAATGGGAATCAGAGTGATCTAATAGCTCTATTGGTTTGGGTTGGTGAATCTGCATTAGATTTATTGCCTCTTCTTGAAGATATGGCAGATTCAACCACATCCCACACAAAGAAATATTATGTATCTGTGGAGCCCCTGAAGTCGAAAATTTGAACCACACTTTGCATAATTGTAACCTTTATGAAAAAGAAAGGAAACAATACTTATGGCCTTTTATTTTTAATAGAACAAGCTGGGATATAGCAGCCAAAACTACATTTTTGTTGGCCAGTTATAACCCCATTCTGACAACAAAAGTGGCCCTGTATTTGTTTAAAGCTGCTAAAAGGAGATCGGAGAAAATAGATCAGATTGGGGTGTAGTGTTTGGGAGATGAGGATAGTTGATGCATACATCTATGGCTAAGCTACATTGGCACCAAGCTAGCAAATACCTGTATATCTGTATTTTATTTTAAGTGAACTAGTGAACTGAGCATAGACCCATAGGTATGCCTTCTCAGTATTACACTTAGCATTTTAATGACTACGTCAGCTAGGTAACTACCCCTCCCTGATGACTTTGACATATTTTGCACTTTGGCCCAGATCCGTGAATTCAACTCATGTTTTTAATACCTATTTTGTATGCTGACCTTTTATGACTGTTTTTATCAATATTGTTGTTTTTATTGTTGATTGATTTGTTTTATTGCATTGTTCGCTTTTTATATTGTTATGTCTGGGCATGGACCCATGTAAGCTGCCCCGAGTCCCTTCGGGGAGATGGGGCGGGGTATAAGAATAAAGTTATTATTATTATTATTATTATTATTATTATTATTATTATTATTATTATTATATGTTGTATATTGTGTTTGTCCTGTCTGTTCTTGATAAGGCCAACTGGCTAATCAATTAATTGTTGTCGTTGTTGCCTCTTCTTTTAGTTTTAGTGGAAGGATTCATGGTTCTGAACTCAATCCCTAAAAGAACTCCAATATAAGTAGAAGTAGTTTCTGGAAAATTCAGAATGGATTCATTATACTTTCTCCCAAAGCAATATGGTAATTGTATATTTCTGCTGGGAATAATACATACGTTCATATATTTTGGGCTGCAGCTCAGTTTATCTCACTATGGGTTAGACTAGCTAGGTTTGTTAGTACATGCAATCCAACAAAATCTACAGGCTGATCCCACTATCTCCAGTTTTTGAGGCTGTATCCCAGAATATTAAAAAAAATGCCAAGGAGAAACAGTAAAATGGGGTAATTACTTTCACAATTTACTTGTAGGATTTCTGTAGCCACCATGTTGTTCACTGCAGGAAACAGAATACTGTCTTGATAGTCCATTGATCTGATTGAGCAGTTGTTGCGCACAGTCTCCTCAGCTAGATGAAAGTGCTACAACAGGAAGGCAGGGATTCTTTCTTCAAAGATCAATTAGGCTTGTGCAATCTGGGTAAATTGTGATCCATTTCGATGTCCCAAATCTCAATGAGGGTCCCAATCTGTTTTTGAGAGCCTTCTGGATTCTGGAGGACAGAAATCCATTTTCAATCAAGGAAGCCAAAGGATTTGTTTTCTGTCCGGCCCATTATGTTGGGGGGGGGGGGCTTCCCATGCTTCCCTTCCCCTCATTTTAGGCATTGTTTATCCTTATATCCTTCATTCAGACATTAATGTCGGGTTTAATGCTACTCTAGAGGAGACAAGTACATGTGGTGCTCTCTCCCTCCCTGCACAGAACACTTCCAAGGCATTTTAAGGAGGCTTGAATACCCACTTTTCCAAGGCAGGGAAGGAAGAGCTATCTATCCTCCCCTGGGCTTCCTTAAATAAGTCATTTTTTCGCTTGATGTGCAGGCCCTGGAGTGGTGCCTTGCTTTTTTTTTTTTGCCCACACACTTTTCTTTCTAGCAGTTGCTTCCCACCCACACTGCTCTTGTAACTGAAGGCAACCAGTTTTTGATAGCCACTGTTCTGTTGTGGCCAAAAAAAAAACAAAAACAAAAAAAAAAACCATGGCCGAGCCTTTGCCATTAAGGCCAACCGAACAAGCCAGACCAGCCAAATTGGCCAAAGGAAATGGCCAAAACAGATTGGAACTCAAGTTTAAGATCCATGGCTAGGTTTTCAATTCATTTAACTGAATTTCACTTTGCAATGCTCAATTTTGCCAATAAATAAATAAATAAGTAAATAAATAAAATCTGGGGTTATGAAACAGGTCTAGCTGATGGCTGGCTACAATCTTACCAGGTTTGGATAACTCTGTCAATTCAGAGACCATTCCCACCATCTTCTCCTTGCCCCTCTTCCCATTTCCAGGCCTTGTCCATTCACTGAGTAACACTGTAAATAATGTGTCACTTTTAGTCACTGCCCTCATCCCAATTTTTTTTACTAGATTAGTGGTTTATAGTGGTTGGATTTTAATGTATTGTCCATTATTTTATTTTGTGCATCGTTAGAATGTTTTATGTTTTTGTCAAATATGTTGTGTTGTTGTTTCGGGCTTGTCCCTGTTGTGAGCCGCCATGAGTCCCTTCGGGGAGATGGGGCGGGATATAAAAATAAAGATTATTATTATTATTATTATTATTATTATTATTATTATTATTATTATTATTAAAGGTTGGTAGTTTGTAGTCAGCCTTAGGAAGCTCCAGGAAAGTTGCAAAAGTGGAGTTCAGGGTTCAGTCCAGTCCATGTACCATACTTCTCCACTCATGTTCCTATATATATACATTTAATTAATTAATATCCTTCCTCCCAAAATGGGACCTAAAGGCTTACAGAACAAGTGTCTTTTAAAAAATCACAAAATATAAGAACAATTAAAATCATATAGCACATTTTCAAATCAAATAAAAGCATGCAAAAGTTGAAAGATATATAAAACATCTACTATAAAAAGCCACCCTTACTTATACACAAAAAGCCTGTTTAAATGAAAATGCCTTCACATGCCAGCCAAAACAAAGCAAGCATTACAAAAAAATCAACTTTGGAATGTTGTTTAAAAACACAGACAAATAACAACAAAGATAATCATTTTTGATGAGGCTATATTATGTAAGGAGTCAGAAACTGCTCCTGGCAAGGGCAGGTATAAAGGGAAATTGACCAGATTCCACATAGTCAATAGGGCTCTTAGTACATTAATGGGAATTGGACCTAGCTCATAATCCATTAGTTACAATATCATAATTGGATAATACATTTTCAAAGCTGCTACTATGCTTGTGAAGTTCAAGTTTTATCACTGGCCAGTAAGTAATAGCAATTTCAAGATTTTTTTTTTAAGGAATATAAAATGTTGGTATTTCCTCTGTGTCAGTGTACTTTCATTCTCTTTGTAAGATTTCCAAATTGGAAGGGAGGGAAAATCTGAAAGAGCAATGGAAATGCAAAGCAAATATGATTGTCCTTGGAATGACTCTTACTCATTTGCAAATGATGAAACCTGACAAGTTATGAAAATAAATGCTGAGAAAGAACTAAAGCAATTTGATAAAGATTATTAAGATTATTAAGCAGGCTAATGACAGCAATCCTACTACCTGAGCTCTTCCAGTTTCAAAGATTTGAAGCTCCTCCCATCTGCATCATCAATTTAACACAAAAATGCACATTATTTTTGTGGGGCCTAAAAATAAAATAATTTGATAGAAAATTGTGATGGAACAGATGGTAATAAAAACCTGGACGAATTTGACCTTGAGTAAATCTGTAGAGATATGGTCAATAGCAGTTATTTCTCAGTTGTGTCCCCTTATTTCTGAAATTTTATACCAAAGAGACTATCTTAGCAGACAACACCATGATGATATGCAATGACTATGAACCAAAATGCATCCAGTTAACCAAGAACCTATACAACCATTCAGGGAAAAAATTACATAAGATGAGGGTTGATGCTGTTTGCTAATCAATCCACTAGTGAGGTATCAAACGTCTGGAAATTTCAGAGTTCCAAAATATTTACGATACAATGTTTCTGCTGACTTTGTTCTCTCATTGGTTCTGTGCTGTTGATGTGAATTTGAACAGGAACTATAGAGACAAGATTCAGAAGGCCCACATTTCTGGCTTCAGTGTCTATGGAAAACCTGAGAACACCATCATCATCATCATCATCATCATCATCATCATCAACAACAACAACAATGTTATGCATCCCAAGAGACACAAATGACTCTTTAGGTATGTATATTAGGGGCCCTATTGACTATGTGGATTCTGGTCAACTTCCCTTTATACCTGCCCTTGACAGCAGCAGTTTTTGACTGTTACATTGCTCTCTACATAATATAACCCCATCAAAAATGATTATTTTTGTTTTTATTTGTCTGTGTTTTTAAACAGCGTTCCACAGTTGATTTTTTGTAATGCTTGCTTTGTTTTGGCTGGCATGTGAAGACATTTTCATTTAAGCAAGCTTTTTGTGTATAAGTAAGGGTGGCTTTTTATAGCAGATGTTTTATATATCTTTCAACTTTTGTAACACCGAAATTAGATTGACTACATCCTTTGCAGCCAAAGGTGGCTGACATCCATCCAGTCGGTGAAAACAAGACCTGGAGCTGACTGTAGTTCAGATCACTAACTTCTTATTGCACAATTTCGAATCAGACTAAAGAGAATGGTGAAAATACACAGACCAATTAGATATGATCTCACAAATATTCCTAGTGAATATGCAGTGGAGATGAAGAATAGATTTCAGGGACTAGATTTAATAAATAGAGTCCCAGAAGAACTATGGACAGAAGTTCACAACATTGTTCAGGAGGCGGCAACAAAGTACGTCCCAAAGAAAAAGAAAACCAAGAAAGCAAGATGGTTGTCTGCTGAGACACTGGAAGTAGCCAAAAAAAGTAGGAAGGTGAAAGGAAACAATGATAGGGGGCCCAATTAAATGCACAATTCCAGAAGAGACAAGGAACTATTTCTAAACAAGCAATGCATGGAAGTGGAAGAAGACAATAGAATTGGAAGGACAAGAGACCTCTTCCAGAAAATCAGAAGCACCAAAGATATATTTCAGGCAAAAATGGGCATAATCAAAAACAAAGATGTCAAGGACTTAACAGAAACTGAAGAGATCAAGAAAAGGTGGTGAGAATATACAGAAGGAAGGATAATAATATAGAGAATAGCTTTGACGGTGTGGTGAGTGAATTAGAACCAGACATCCCAAGGAGTGAGGTTGAATGGGTCTTAAGAAGCATTGCTAATAACAAGGCAGCAGGAGACGACAGGATCCCAGCTGAGTTGTTTAAAATCTTGAAAGAGGATGCTGTCAGAGTGATGCATGCCATATGCCAGCAAATATGGAAAACACAAGAATGGCCATCATCAATGGCCAAGAATGGAAAAAATCAATTTATATACCCATACCAAAAAAAGGAAATTCTAAAGAATGCTCAAACTTCTGTACAGTGGCACTTATTTCCCATGCCAGTAAGGTAATGCTCAAGATCCTGAAAGGCAGACTTCAACAATACATGGAGAGAGTTGCCAGATGTCTAAGCTGGGTTTAGAAAAGGAAGAGGAACAACAGACCAAATTGCCAATAACCGCTGGATAATGGAGGAAGCCAGGGTGTTTCAGAAAAACATCTATTTCTGTTTTATTGACTATTCTAAAGCCTTTGACTGTGTTGATCATAATAAACTATAGCAAGTTCTTGGTTGTATGGGGATACCAAGTCACCTTGTCTGTCTCCTGAGAAATCTGTATAAAGACCAAGTAGCCACAGTAAGAACAGACCACAGAACAACAGACTGGTTCAAGATTGGGAAAGGAGTACGGCAGGGCTGTATATTTTCCCCCTACCTATTCAACTTGTACGCAGAACACATCATGCAACGTGCAGGGCTTGACGAATCCAAGGCTGGAGTTAAAATTGCTGGAAGAAACATTAACAACCTTAGTTATGCAGATGATACCACTCTGATAAGGAGTGAGAAGGAGCTGACGAGCCTTATCACCAAGGTGAAACAAGAAAGTGCAAAAGCTAGATTGCATCAAGAAAACCAAGATTGATAACTGGCAAATAGAGGGAGAAAATGTAGAGGCAGTGACAGACTTTATATTTCTAGTTGCGAAGATTTCTGCAGACACAGACTGCAGCCAGGAAATCAGAAGACATTTACTTCTTGGGAGGAGAGCAATCGCCAACCTCGATAAAATATTGAAGAGTAGAGACATCCCACTGGCAACGAAGGTCTGCATAGTTAAAGCTATAGTATTCCCCCATAGTAACCTATGGATGCGAGAGCTGGGCCATAAGGAAGGCTGAGGGAAGGAAGATAGATGCTTTTGAACTTTTGTGCTGGAGGAAAATCCTGAGTGCCTTGGACGCAAGAAGATCCAACCAGTCCATCCTCCAGGAAATAATGCCCGGCTGCTCACTGAAGGGAAGGTTATTAGAGGCAAAGATGAAGTATTTTGGCCACATCATGAGAAGACAGGAAACCTTGGAAAAGATCATGATGCTGGGGAAAATGGTAGGAAAAAGGAATAGAGGCCAACCAAGGGCAAGATAGATGGATAGTATCCTTGAAGTGACTGGCTTGATCTTGAAGGAACTGGGGGTGACGACGGCCGACAGGGAGCTCTGGTGTGGACTGGTCCATGAGGTCACGAAGAGTCAGAGACAACTGAGTGAATGAACACAGAAACACAGATGGTTGTTGAATCTACAGTAATTAACTCTCTGAAGCAAGAATAGTGCGCAAAGATGGATGATGTGTTATTAGCCTGATTTTTTAAATTTGGAATTAAAAAAAAATCTTTCCAAACTTTTCAGTTAAACCTTGTTGGTATTTCAACACAGACAAAAGCAGATTTTTTTCTGATTACTTATCACTTCATTTTCCACAAAGGGGGGTATGTAGGTAAGAGCTGGGAATTCCCGGTTGGCTAGGTCTCCTTTTTAACTGAAAGCTCAGGCAGAGGAATAATATAGATACTTTAGCACCTATCTTGATATATTTTCAATAGTGAGGGAAGGCTTATTTTCCCAAATGTTCTGCTAAATTGAAGTACTGTATATACATACATATAAGCCAACCACATGAATAATTCAAGGACAAGCTTTGGGGTCAAACTTATGTATTTAGATATGAACCATGGATTAAGGTGAGGCTCATTCTGCAGAGAGGGGAAATATCAGTATTTCCTCAATGGGCCAGCTGAGACACCACCAGGTATTTGAAAAGGCCTTTTACCATTCTTCTCAGAGATGGGTATTCTTTTCTATTCTTTTGACAACTGTTAAGTGATTGAATTAATTCTTATTCTAAATGATACCGCCCCTTCTCTGAATAGATGGTGAAAGGCAAATCAGTTACAGGAGAATCTAAAAGAAGCACTGACTATCTACTCTCTGGCACTCCTTTGAGAGGAAGTGTTATAGACTGCTGCTCCCACTGCCACTCGCCCACCCAGGCATTCAAAAAAGTCAGAATCAGTACTATGCAGAGAAAGTAGAAGGGAGTCAATGCTTGCTTTAGGTTCTCTCATACCTTTAATACCTTTACCACAGTATTCAGAGAAGGGAATGGTTCTTTTTTTATATATGAGTTAAGGTACAGTACGTACTTTAACCTAAGAATAAGTCAACTCAGGTTAATTACAAATTGATATTTCTAGACTTATACATCACTATATATAAGTATGATTCATGTTAATGATTTCGTACTAATACAACTGCATATAAATACAACCATATTTAATATATATTAGGCATATGCAATTGATAAAAATGTTTGAAAAGTCATTACAAAACTGGGAGGCATCAGTGTTTGGTTTCGAACATGTTTTTAAAGTATCATTAGTAAACATTTTGTCACTATAATGAAAGTAAAGAATTTTCATTACTTAACGTTATAGTAATTTTGCAAGTGGGGAAACTTCAGGGGCTCCCTTTTTCCTCATTTTTAATGCTCTTGGGTGAAACTTGCTACAGTGTTAGAACACATTTACCACTGTTAGCCCATCACATCTCAGAATGTTCATTTATCCACAGATATTTTGGGAATTATGAACAACATTTTAAAAAACTACAAGAGCTATCTCCTTGAATTTTCTATACAATGACACAAGATAACAGGGGACCACCCCCCCCCCCAACTTTCAGAAATATTCATACATCTTCTGATTTTAGGGAATTTTTTAAAGTTTTGACAAAAACGTTTTTTTTTTTTAAAAAAAAAAGCCACAACAGCTATCTCATTGACTGTTTCTCATATTATCCAATATAACTTCCATTGTCTACTAAAAAGCAGACTGCATTGGATAATCCAGAATGTTGGATGAGCGAAGTTTGGATAAGCGAGACTCTACTGTACTTTCATTCATAATTGCAAGTTCCAAACCAAATTATGTTTCAGGAAGTGCATTTATTTCAATTCTAAGGTGAAACCCTTGACATCTGGCTTTCAACATCTGTTTCTTTTCAGACAGCTTCAGAGCTTTTCTTGGATAGTTTTTCTAGGTACATGGCATTAAAATCACAAGTACTTCCATATGAGTATGATACACTTCTAAGCTTGTAATGTCAAATGTTATGCATTTGTGCCACACTCCTGGCTCTCCATAGACTGTCGCTTAGACTTAGCAACATGAGCAAAGATGAAAGTGCCCATTCTTGTTTTCTACCAGATGTTCTGATAACTGTTCTGCTTCCTATTTCACATGCTTGAAACCAGAGGGTAGGTGCTTTGATATTATTCAAAATCATCAGATATTGAACTCTTGAGTTTTGTGGAGACAGTTTAAATAATTCAATATCATCACTGCACCATTTGCATTCATTAGTCAAACTTTCATAAAGAAACTCAGAGGTTTCTAATCGGAAACAGTAAATGAATAAACAAAACCTATTTCAGTTGTTTTCTCTTGCTTATCCCTGTTTTTCCTCCTTTGCTGGGCTTTGTGGGATCCTTAGTGTCACAACATAGGATGGCAAACTTTCATGTTTAACCACCTAGTTGTATCACAATATTTTTCCCATAGAAGGATTGCAGAAATGTGATGGAATGTATACAGACAGGATATTGAGAGTTTCAACAGTAATTCACATGGCACTCATTTAAGTTGACCATTTATTGCTCTCTCTCATCTCTCAAAATGTCACCAAGTGCCATGAAATGAATTTTGCACAAAGACTTATATGAGACTGTAATGTTTTCACCTCAGGTTAGTCACATTTGAAAGAGTGGAATGAGGGGGCAATATTATACAAAGCCCCCCCCCCCATACTCAAAACCCTTTAGAAACTCATCTGGAAACTGGCCAGCAGCCAAGGAGCAAGGTTTCCATCTCTCATGCGATCATTCAGTGTGTCTTTTTATTTCTTTCAGAAGAAAAGAAGTATTCAAGGAGTAGGACGTACTGACATATTCCAATTACACTACCGTACAGCATAATATGAAGCTATGAGGTATAATGAAGGCCTACGGGAGACTATTAGCACAGTTTTTCAGAGATAGCAAAAATCTTTCTTTAAATATTTATTTTAGTCACTAACCTACATGTAGAAATGGCAATTAAAAGAGATGTTAGTGAACAAGAACTATACTATAAAAAAATAGAAGGCTGTCTCATAGGAAATGATTCGGTGTTCTGAACTTATTACCAGTTTTGATTTTTTTAAAGCAACATGGCAATAGAAAATGTATGTGTATGTGTTAGAGAGAGAGAAAAAATTATTTTAATTATTTTTCAACTTCAAATTAGTTAGGATAGTGGAGGAGATAAAAACCACTGCAAGGAGAAACACATTGGGAATTCTTCAAATGTCACTCTTGTGGCCCATTTTGTCAATTCTGACCTCCTCACAAGACAGAATTCAGAATGTCCACTGACAGTCAGCATGAATGACAGAATAATCCCGATAGTTGCAATCAACGCAGAGGATCATAACTTCATGTTTTCTTTCAAACTTGTTTTACCTTGTGTTCTCTTATTTTTCTTACGAAGAAACAGAAAGCTCTACTAAAATGCTGCAATGCTGAGTCTGATCCATACGTTTATCATGTTATTATCTGGTCACTTCTTCATGGATAGTATACACACACAGGCACACAACCCATCTGCATTGAAAAGCTGACATTTGAGGTGACAGGTGGGAACTGATTTGACTGATGAATATAAGTCAATTCTCTACCTGTTATCAAACAATAGTCAGTCATCTGTAGACTCGCTGTTAGAATTAATAAATATATGGATGTGTGTTTTCATTAATTTCAACATCAACAGATCACATGGCTATGTTGATGAATCACCACAGTTTAATACTGTAGGCCCTTCACATTCTCTTGGATTAGGGATGCAAGACCCCAGGAAAAGTGATAAAAACACAAATAATAAACTCCCCCCCCCCCGCACAGCTGGGGGAGGGAAGTGGTTTTGCCCCCTCCCACTAAGAGAGTTGAGGGGGCGGGGCTTCTAGGAAGCAGCCCGCCCCCTAGATCACTCACTTTTCAGTCATCGACCCACCTGCCCACTGCTAACAATATAGCAGAAGTGTGGTCGCTTAGTTGGGCCGGGTAGGAATTTTTTTCCTTCTATGTTCTGGGGGGGGGGGGGGGGGTCACCTACCCTGTAATGTGCAGATTGGCAAATTGGGAGGTGTGGTCATTTAAAAAGGTTGTCTTCGGAATACTTAGGGGAACTGCATATTTTGGTGTGCACCACAAGGCACTTCAGTTTTGGTATAAGCCAGAGGTGTGAATCCTTGCCTAGGGTTTATACAGCCCTGGCGAGGGTAAACGATTATGGCCTAGGAATGGGAGACTTTGATCTCATGCATTTCTGAGGCAGAACTCTCCACCA
The DNA here is from genome assembly GCF_035594765.1 of Anolis carolinensis. Taxonomy (NCBI): domain Eukaryota; kingdom Metazoa; phylum Chordata; class Lepidosauria; order Squamata; family Anolidae; genus Anolis; species Anolis carolinensis. The sequence continues at coordinate 107,870,850 of NC_085844.1, forward strand.
CATTCCCCTTCAGGTCATCCAGGTTTAGTTATGCTGGGGAACTGATGTTTCGCCCTAAAATCATTTAAAAGGATGGTCTGTAAGGACCACCTATATTGGCTTTATGCCTTACCAAATTCATAGATGACTATTGAGAATTTGGCTCTAGTTCCAAATTAAAATTTAATAAAGTAACATTCAATAAAGTTGCCCAGTTTTAAATCCAAGTTACTTGTCTTGACTCATTATTTCAGGGGGTTGTAGGGCAAAAGAAACGTGTTTTTTAACAAGAGAAAACACATTTATGGGGATCTCTAGATCAGTGGTTCTCAACCTGTGGGTCCCCAGGTGTTTTGGCCTACATCTCCCAGAAATCCTAGGCAGTTTACCAGCTGTTAGGATTTGAAGGCCAAAAGATCTGGGGACACACAGGTTGAGAACCACTGATCTAGAACCTCCAGTTCTTCTCTATGGTCAACTTCCACTTGCAAATGTTATTTTTTTTCTAGAATATAGATCAAAAAATACTAGAGTATTATATATTAAAGAAATATAAAATATTTTTGAAATAATATATGGGGTATTCCAACCCATTGAATTTCTTATGCAAACCTATTGCTTTAATTTTGATCTGTAGAATGTTTGGACACTAGTGCTTGACCTTTGGCTAGGGATGATTGAGAACTTTGTTTGACTTTCTAAAATTTTAAATATTTTTAAATATTGTAGAAGAGCAGTTCCTATGTATTCATCCATGCTTGTAATACTGAATTAGATTGTCACCCTAATTTTGGAGAAGATTTTAATCTTTAGCAACTGTGAGGCCCTTCTACACTGCCATATAATTCAGATAATCAGAGCAGAAAATTCACTATCGGCTTTGAACTGGATTATATGAGTATACTGCCATATAATCCACTTCAAAGAAGATAATCTGAATTTTATGTGGCAATGTAGATGGGGCCTGAGTGAGGAAGGATGTAGGCAAGGTCCTCTTCAAGATGGGAATAGGTAAAACTATAGAATGTGACAAGTGGAGTTGGGGACTTTTTCCAATTTAAATAATTTGATAAAATAAATACGTATGAATTATTAAACTGGATAGGGATTTTTTGCATTTGTTTTTATAAAAAATGTATGCAGACAAAAGTAAACCTGCCAAACTATACTACAGACGCTAAATTATTTCAATAAAGTACGAATGGCCTCAATTTCTATTTCTTACTGCAAGGACACCTGTAATTCAGCATTTTATCTCACTTCAAACTACTGGTCAGCTTTTGGAGACCGCATACATTTCACAGAGGTTTTTTTTTTTTTTACAGCACCTGGAATTTCTCGGTAGTTCCCCATAAACAGGTCTTGTGCCTTCAGTATATTGACACAACACAATTCAGCATTGCTATATCCATTAGTCAAATTTACATTAGTTAAAAAGTGCTTGTATGGTTATATATGGAGTGATAAATATTTGACTCTTAAGAGGAGGCTTTTGAGCCCTAATAGATTCCTATATTTCTCCCAGATTCATGTGCTAAATTTGCACTCCACTAGTTTTGAAGCTGAAGCAAAAAGTTTCAATAAATTCCTTTCAACAAATTCTCTTGTCTACTCATCAACATAGAGTTCCAGAGTTTTTGAATATTTTCCATTGTGTGTTTGATATCAAGACTTCAAATACTATAGTACCTGACCCCATTGTTTTATACCTGACCTCATTATTTTCTACTTGACAGAATGTGATGGTGAGCTAGGAAGAATGTATCACATTTGACTATATTTAAACCTGATTTATAAGGTAATTTTGTATTACAACACTCCTAAAGAAACATACCATTCAAATTTAGATTTTACATCTGAATTTAGCCAGCTTAAGTGACAAAGGTGTGGGCTCTGACGATTCACTTTTAGTTCTAATGTCCAGTTTAAAAAACCAGGGAATGGGCATTAGAGCCAAAAGTGAATAGTCAAAGCCCCCACGTTTGTCACTTAAATTCAGATTTAAAATGTAATTTAAATTTAGTTTAAAACACCAGGGAATGGGGGAAACCCCAGTGGTACAATTGGTTAAACCCTTGTGCTGACAGGACAGGGGAGCAGAGTAAGCTCCCATCTGTCAGCTCCAGCTTCCCATGTGGGGACATGAGAGAAGCCTCCCACAGGATGGTAAAACATCTGGGCATCCCCTGGGCAATGCCCTTGCAGACGGCCAATTCTCTCATACCAGAAGAAACTTGCAGTTTCTTAAATAGCTCCTGACCCAAAAAAAAAAATCAGGGAATGGAAGAGAGATGGAGAGAAAAAGAGAAAGAGAGAAAGAGAGAGAGAGAGAGATTTTATGCATTTCATTTTAAGTGGATTTTAGGAGAGGGAGATTGGCATCTAGGAGTCTGAAAACAAAACACTAAGGCTCTTCATGGATCCGTTTTTAAAAAACGGGCTTCAGATGATGAGTCTTTTTCATTTCCCATTTTAGCCATAATGGCAGAAGCATTGTGACCTTTTTTTTTGTCTGTAACAAATCATGCGGTTGCTGAAGCTGACTAGTTTCACTTTCATTTGGAAACCGCCTGGCGCACAGAAGAGCCCTGTTGTAAGAGCCCATTACGATTTTGCAGTGGTTTTCTGACTGTGTGAGAGAGATGTTGCTTGTTTCAGTGCTTTACTTTACTGCTGCCTAGCTGTTCATTGGTTGTATCTCTCTCATTTGGTTTGCTTTTTGCCTTGCTTTTTGCTCCAATAAACAAAAACAAAAAATTAACAAAGCTCTTGGAAGTAGTTTGTAATGTTCACATCTCTGACTCACTCACCCACTCTCTCTTTGCTATGCTGCTGTGGAGACATTCTAGGGATAGGAGGATGAGCTTTGGGTTTTTTTAAAGAGCATTTTATTTCATGAAAATTTAAAAATAACTAAAAATGGTGGGATGACCCAATTGTTCTGATACTTGGGGGGCTTGCAGTGGTAAATATGTCCTCCTGATGTGGCCACTTTCATCCTGTTAGACTTAAAAATAATGGAAAGAGGAGCCCATGAAGCCTATTGTCACGACCCAGGCTGCAGAGCACCAATAACCATACACAGAGGCCAGAATCTATCTAATATCTTTATTAAGGAAATAAGTAAAGGCAATAAAAATAAGTGTAGAATATAGTTCAGAAGATGACCTTTCAGGAAAGGTCAAATATAGTCCAGGAAAACAATGTCCAATATGAAATAGTAAGGTCCAAAGTTGTAATCCAGTAACCAAAACACTCACTTTGCCAAGCAAAGTGAGGGGAGATGACAAGGTCCTTTAGTCCATGAAACTTAGGCAAGGCAAGGAAATAGCTTGATTCTTGGTACACAAAGCTTGATTCAAGGCAACAAGGAACGAGGAACAGGGACAAGATCCGTGGTAAATACTTGGCAAGGTCCGGGAAGCAAGGCAAGGTCCTGGAAAGCAAGGCTGAGTCCTAGGTAGCAAGGCAAGGTCCGTGAAGCAAAACAAGGCTGGAAACAGGAACGAAGGCTTGGAAACGGGAGTAGCGCTGTCCACACACAACCTACTCCGGTAGCTGACGAATTGACTCCGCAAGATTCCTACGGGGCAAGGAACCTAAATAGGGTCTCGTTTTCCCACCAAAGAACACTTCTCTGGGGAACCAGAACCGAAAGTCAATCTCTGTGTCCAGATGCATGACTCCCTAAAGGTTCTCATGAAAGCAGTCTTAATCAGCTGAATGCCTGGCTGCGATTCTCAGGCTTCTGCGATTAGCCTGTTGAACTCCTTTTTGTTGTTGATAATAACTACGGCGAGAAAATGGGGGAGATTCTGACTCAGGGCTTGTTTGGCAGATTTCTGGAAGGCAAACCTCCTGCAGGTGCAAGGGCTCCAATTCTGGCTGGGAAAGTTCCAATTCTGGCTGAAACGGTGGAAAAACCAAGTTTTCCTCTTCATCTGTCTCAACAGCGCTAGGAACGGGACTACATGGCCCATGAGTCATCACACCTATTGCTGCCTATGGCTGATCCCGATCGCTCCCAAAAAATGGTATATCAACCATTTCAAAAACTGAAAGTTTCCAGAAAATTGATTGGGCATGTACATTAGAAAATGGCATGAAATTCAGAAAGGATTTTCTCCAAAATGCACACCCCTACAAAACATAAGGTAAAGGTAAAGGTTTCCCCTGACATTAAGTCCGGTCGTGACCGATTCTGGAGGTTGATGCTCATCTCCATTTCTAGGCCGAAGAGCCAGCATTGTCCATAGACATCTCCAAGGCCATGTGTCCGGCATGACTGCATGGAACACTGTTACCTTCCCACTGGAGCGGTACCTATTGATCTACTCACATTTGCATGTTTTTGAACTGCTAGGTTGGCAGGAGCTGGGGCTAACAGCGGGCTCTCATTCCTCTCCTGGGATTTGACCCTGGGACCTTTTGGTCCATAAGTTCAGCAACTCAGTGCTTTAACACACTGTGCCACCAGGGGGCGAAACATAATGTAATGATATTCTTTCTTATTTCAAATTTTCATTTTTTGAGGTAGGAAAGTTGGAGGGAACTTCTTTTAGAAAGCATGTTTGAGTCCAGGGAGGCAAGACAATACATATCTGCTACTTATATATTTAACATTTAGAGGTGAAGGGATCTGATCAAACCCCAGTCCTCATTCAAATTTCATGCCCTCTAGTGGCTGCAATTTCCTTTCAAAAAACAAAATGCAATTGTTGTGGGTTTTCCCCCTTTCCTAGTTGAACAGATCAAAAAACCGAAAGAGGAAGAAGGGACAAGAGAGAATTTCCACATTTACTTGATTCTGGGTAGCTAGAAACTACCAAGGAAGAAATGACTATAAAGCATATAGAGAAGATAAGGAAGAGGGAGCTGCTGTAGGCTTCACAAATGGGAGAGGAGCATCACAGGATGTGCAAGGGCAGGGAAGCCATGAATAAAGACTTCCTTGGGGCACACATACCTGCTGAGATTCCCTTGAATACTACAAACCTATATTTAGTTGTGTTCTCTACTGATCACTGTGGCACTTTCTTCTACTTAAAAGACTTCCCTTCTGGCCCTGGCAGCAAATGATGAAATGAAGCAAATGGCGGGCAAAGCGGAGGGTTTCGCTATATCCTTTGAAATGAAAGTGTGCCTAATTGTGCCAGTAATCTATCCTTTTGCATATATTTTTCTCCCCCAGGATCTCTCAAAATGTGTTGATCCGAGCTTTACTTAATCATCCTTCTGAAGTTTTTTTTTTTTTTTTAAAAGCCTTTCCTTTAAGGACAGAAGGAAGCTCCATACAATCCCCATCATTCACAAAATTAGTTGCAAACTGAAAGGTTATTACATTATCCACTTAACATGCAGTATAAACAGATCGGCTCAATGTAATAATGCACCTCTCTCTCGGCCCCCACTGAGTGTCACATTTGCAAGTTTTGAACTGGATTTGTATTCACCTGAAGAGAAATATCCGAAGGAGGCAGCATTAGCGTAAACAGCTTTCTTCATACAGGAGAGATGACATTGACACGTTAAGCCAGATTTAGTGAATTCCTGCCTCTAAATCACACAGTGAACTCCGAATGGATCATTTTTAATCTAGGCAATTGTACACAAATCATCAGGCGCTTACAGACATTTTAAAATTAAATCAATAGCTAAGCCTTTCATAGGGAAAGCATAATTTTGCTAGTGAAAATATTCCAATTAAGTTGCTGTTAGCAAATATGACTTATTTCTAACTTTGTTTCATGAAGAAGATGACTGATGTAAAAGTACTTGGGGGGAAAAATAAATCCAAATGTAACTTGATGACAGAAGATTTGAAGCTTAAGAATAAATAAAGAAGCCAAAACAATTAATCTGCCACTAAAAAAAAGTTTGTGACATTTTTGACATTACAATGGGACTTTTCAGTCCCCAAGAATCACTTTTAATTGCATCATCTAAACAGAAATGAATTCACATGGTAAGTGCATCTACATTGTAGAATTAATGCATTTTACAGCATCTTATCTTCCACAACTCTATGCTATGGACACATGGGACTGGGAGTGGTAATTTCATAAAGTCATTACTTTCTGTTAAAGTGTGCTGGAGACACACAAAACTGGAGACACACAAAAATTCTGGGATTCTATAGCATTATGCCATGGATATTGAGATGTGAAATTGCATTAATTCTATAGTGTGGAATTAGCCACATACCACATGACTGGAACTGACTTTGTTAACCTCCTGTGAAGCCTTTGCATGTATTTGCATGTATTGCACAAGGAAACATTCAGTACCTCTTTGTGCCTTTAACTTTTTCAATGCAACCAACCTTTCCAAAGCTGGAGCAAGCCCTCAAAGTTAATAGTAAACAGAATATTTTGCAGAGTGTCCAGCTAAAGTTCCATTGCTGGGAGAAAAGAGAATTGGAGAGATGGCTCCCACCCTCCCATTTAAAGAGTTATAACTGAGCACTGTCTGTATATCATCCCCACCCTTCCCAAACAACTCAAATTGTGAAGCCATACTACAGCATATGATGGACCAGATATGAAAGTCCAGAACGACACAGAAGAATGCTAATTGAACATCTAAATCATCCCCACCCTTCCCAAACAACTCAAATTGTGAAGCCATACTACAGCATATGATGGACCAGATATGAAAGTCCAGAACGACACAGAAGAATGCTAATTGAACATCTAAATCTGTTAGGCTGGTGTAGGATGTTGGATCTCCAGAATGTTATTTTCTTCTATTGTGATATAATGTATTGGAAACAGAAATAACAAACAAGAAAACATGAACTTTTGTTGTAGGTGATGGTTGTAAATGACGATGCAGCAGAACAGAAGTGATGCACTCTGTTTGTGAGTTGATTTGCCCATTTTAAAGCAATCAGTTGTGTCAGGAGTAGGCCAATGAGGAAATGATATGTGTTTTATTTTATTTTTAAACTGGCTTGTGTACCCGGCAATGTCTGGGTTATTAGAAAAAGGCATTGTTTGTTTTTGGATATTATGAATTGATCCATAAGAAATTGTTCCAGATCCATGGGCAATGTGGTTTGCAGTAGTCTCTGGATGTGAGTGAAGGTACTGCAAATCCCATCATTCAGGGTCCATCTTCTCCTAAATCTCTCCAGGACATAAAGTGGGTCATTGGGGGGGGGGGGGGGTCTGTGTCCCAAGTTTTGTCCTGGTCTGATGGGGTTTGCTGCAGTCTCTGGATATGGGTGAAGGTACTGCAAATCCCATCATCCAGGGTCCATCCTCCCCAAAACCTCATCAGGACATAAAGTGGGTCATTAAGGGGGAGTCTGTGTCCCAAATTGGTCCAGGTCTGTCATTTGTGGTGGTCACAGTGGTCTGTGAAAGTTGGAGCCCCAGCCAGAAAAACACATTGTCACCTACAAACATACTCTGCCTCAAGCATGCATAAAACATTCACACACACACACACACACACACACACACACACACACACACACACAATGTAATTTTATGCTACTTGTGTTTTTTTTTTGTCTTGAATGTCCTTGGGTGGGATCAAAATGATTGAATTCTTACTGGGGTCAGAAAAATGACCCACAGTTCAGCCCAATGTGTTTCACATGGCTACCTGAATATATCTATTGTTATGATCTGATTTATTAATGTATTGTCATTATCTCATCCTGAGAGGAAAGCAATAGCAAACCTCTTCTGAACAAATCTTGCCAAAAAAAACTGTGATAAGTTTGCCTTAGGGTTGCCATAGGCCAGAAATCACTTGAAAGCACACAATCACAACAAACCTCCAATTTCTCATCTGTCTATGAGTTACAATGGCAGTCATACAAAATCTAATGACCTTATTTGTTATCTGCGTGTCCTGGTAAATGATGGAGAAAGCAAAGTTAGAATCCTCTACCCTGCCAGGAATATCCCATAGGATAGATTTAATTAAAGCAAAATATCTCTCTGGATTAAGAAAGAGAAAAGAAAGGAAAGGAAATACAGCACATAAAGGCATTGCAGAGAGTTTCTAGCACCCAATTTACACAAGGAGAATCACCATGAAATGGAATCCTCTTATATTTTTTCCCTCCAAATAACAGACAATGGCTCACTAAATCATGTTAATATAAAAGTTCTTCCATACCTAGGAACTGTTAAATTTGTCAGGTAACTAGGTCAGCCAAAAGATTTCATATTAATTCCAAGACTGGGGTTTTTGGTGATTAAACTCAAGTGATCTTGCAACTCTACATCCCTTATTTATTGTTTGTAGCCAAATGCTACTAAAGCATTTAATGAAAGCACATACTTTAAAAGTTTTTCATTTACCAACTATTTCCACGAGGATCAGTCATCATTGGGAGAATCAGCCCAATTGCAGAAATATTATTATTATTTTATTATGACACAGCAAACAAGACAGATATGCTAGATTTCGTATCACAAAATCCCAAGTCGAACATTTCCCAAGTGTCTAGGACTGTGTGATGTATTTTCGGATGATGCGTGCAGATCCCAGTAGGGTGGCCTTTTGCAGTTGGCAGATCGTAATTTTGTCAATGCCTATTGTTTCCAAATGCCGGCTGAGATCTTTTGGCATGGCACCCAATGTGCCCATCACCACCGGGACCACCTGCACTGGTTTCTGCCAGAGTCTTCTATTATTATTATTATTATTACTACTACTACTACTACTACTACTATTATTTGAGACACAGCAAGATGAGTCCACAGAAGACACTCTGCTGGTTGTTGCATTGGATCACACGTCGGACACTCAAGTGTCTAGGACTGTGTGATGTATTGGCGAATAATGTGTGCAGATCGCAGTAAGGTGGCTTTCTGCAGCTGGCAGATGGTAATTTATTCATTTCTATACCGCTTTTCTCTCATGGGTGAGATTCAAAGCAGTGTACAACATATAAAATTCATACAAATGCATCTGACTACGATACATAATCAATTAAAACATCATATATAAAAATGAGTTTTAGTTTCAGATCTTAAGAATTCATGCAGTTGGGATCAATATTACTTCAAGACACAAGGGTGCATTGGGAACACAACAAGGGACATTGAATACATCTCTAACAAATTTATTTTGCAACACTTGGAAGAGTTAAATTATCACAGGGACATAATTGTAAACTTTACAACAACTAGCATACAACCTTGGCTAAACATGCTTGAATAACAGAAGAAATATATTGCCTCTGTTTTGTATTTAAATAATCTAAGCAAAGTTGACATATGACCTCATCAGATGGGCAAAATTGCCTGTTGTACAATGCTCCCTCTTCACTTGCGGCAAAGATCCTACTGGCTCCAATCCCACAACATAGATATATTTCTGGTTAGACTGCATGGCACAAGTGAAGGGGAGTTCTGTAAGCCACCATGGCAGCAACATGGGAGGCTTCCTCTGTTTCATAGTTAACAATGGGGGGAAGCCAGGCAGTGGAATCTTCCCCCCATGGGATGAGAACAATGTGTGGTGAATCATGGTCTTAATGTGATGAGATCCATAGTCCTCTGGGCTTTCTCTACTGATTATTTTTTCTGCCATTTCCATGAACTAGAAAAGTGAAGAGCTATGCCATTATACCTATGCTTTGTGACCTATTTGATAGGAGTACCATTTATTTACCATTAAATGACCCCTTTTCTAGTAAAAAAAAAAAGTCTGTACTGACCATTTAATACACCTTCAAGCCAATTCTAAGCCACAGCAGCTAGAAAAAACACACCACCAAAGTACATGGTAGTGCAAATTTAAAATTTAAGTGCATAAAGACAAATCAGGGGAAAGTCCGAGTTAAATTCCTTAATGTCCACAAGTGAGCCCTAAATTTAAAACACATCGCATAGTGAGATTAGCTCCATCCGAGAAAAGGGGGCGAGGAGCTGACAAAAAACACCTCAAGCCATAACTGAGTATCAGGGGTCTAACCAACTTTGGGACAGACAATTGATTAACACTACTGCTATCACTTTCCCCTTCTTTTGCTTTTTATGCCTCTGGAGTGCTGGTGTGCATCCCAATCAGAAATGGAAAAAAATACTGTGGCTTATGGTAGAGGTTCGAGGCCAGCTTCCATGGTTAAAGTAATCACCTTCCTGGCCTCAGGCCTGTTCCTGTCATGTCAATCTAATCATCCACACAATGAAACCAGTTTCTCTCAAATCAGTCCCAAACCAACCTCAGTGGTCATTGCAGATGTGGAGGCATCCTATTACCTATCCCAGGGGTCAGTTGGTGGCCTGGTGCCCAGCTGTGCCCTTGGGCATTTTTGTCAGTACACGATCTGATTTTAGAACATACCCTTTGCATTCTGCAGAGATGTTTTTGCCATGTGATGTGATTTAAATTGTGGCATTCTGCTATGCATTCAGGGACTTATACATTCAGGGACTTTTCCCCAACTTAGCTTAAGGACTTCATCACATTGTCTTTAGAAAGCATCCTAGGATGCTTCCAGGGTGCTTCCTCAACAGAGACTGATGGGTATCATCAAATGACACACAGTTACTTCCAGAGGGGCTCCATACAGAAAGCATCATGGCAGCATGCTAGGACACTGCCCAGAGAACAAGGGGGGGGGGGAAGGCTTCTTGTGTTCTCATTAGATTAGAATAGAGACAGCATGAGTAGAAGCTAGGCAGCACCCATGGGATGGAGGATGACTATGTGAGACATGAAGCGACAAGTTCCCATGCTGCCTGCCAGACTTGTCCCACTGCCTAACAAATGTCCCTGTGGTTCCCTGGCTTCAGGACCTCAATGTACTGAGGTCCTAAGTCAGTTTAAAGTACTTAAAGCTAAATATTGAAGCATAAAAAGACCTGGGACAACAGTTGAACATTCACAGCTTGTTCATCATTATTCTATATGGTTTCCTGTTCAAACCAATCCAGAAAGTTTGAGTGCAAATTATTAGCATACAATTTACTAATGATATTTAGCAAGATGATGACTTTATAATCAGCTGGGTCCTACTGCTCTCCTCTTTGTATAGTTTGGGATAATCCCTACCAGATCTTAGTCTTTGGAAAAAAACACTGTGTGGTTAGTCCAACCTGCACTAAAATATGTTCACCAAGTTGGATTTGCTTTAAGCAGTTTTGGAGGGATATTGTCACTCCCCAGCACTTTACCTGACTTTATCTGTAAAATTAATTTGGACATTTCTGTGTCAGTGACAGGGCTCCATTCAGGTAAAATTATGGCTATCAGCTGTCATAAAGCATAAAGTAGGCTTTTCAAGAACATGCTGAAAGATTACAATTCATATCGGTAACCAAGTTACAGAGACTCCCCACTACCATCCTCCAGAATGTAATTGAATCATGTATCCTAGATGCTGTTATTAAGCAAGCATTGTCATTTTCTCCCTGAGTTTGTCCCCTTTTCTCTTTAAACTAAGGTTTTGTACTTTGTTTTTAGGAGGAATTGGGTAATTAAATACTGTTTTCTATAGAACCTATATCTGACAATTATAAAGTTCATAATAGCAAGTTGGCAGTGTTGGCTTCTTGATTTGATTGATAGTCTTGTTTTATCTGTAGTTGTAAATGGTCCCAAGGGGATTTTAAATTTAGATGATCTTTTTCAAACACTTTTGTATGAAAATATGAACTCTAATATCTGTCATCTCCCACACTCACATAGCAACAGTAATGTGTGCTCAACAGTACTTTCCCAACTTTTTATCTCTCTCCCATCCCATCAAAGATGTCTATCACTTTCACAAAGGAGCATCAAAGGAAAAAAATTACTGCACAATTGGACTGCCTCATTTATGAAAGCTTAGCGGTAGTCTAATGTTGGCATTGTCTGAGATCTATCTACTTCAAATTAAAATCATGGATTGTCTCAATTAAAAAAGAAGGAAAGTTTATTGAGGCAATGACAAGATCGACACATAGGAAAGGATAGGCTAACACGACTGAGGAGAAGGAGGAACAAAAAAAAAGGAAGTTGGTCCTGATACCCATGATATCTGGAAGATATTATGCATAGCTAAAAGTACCCAACAGTCCGGATGTATTTGTGTATGCTACTGTTAAATTACCCTGTCTAAAAACCCCAAATAGTCTAAGACAGGCATGGGCAAACATAGGTCCGTGGGCCGGATGTGGTCCTTTGGCCTCTTCTCTCAGGCCCTCCTCTGCCTCAGCAATCCTCTGACCTTCCTGAGGCAGTGGCCCACCATGTCCACAGGCTGAGAGTAGGGCTAAGACAGAGACCAAGCTTTGGCGAGTACTCTCCTGAGAGCTCTCACGAGTGGCATGCTTCTCCTTCTCCTCTGAGCCCTGGGAAGGCAAGCCATCTTCCCCAGACTCAGAGGAGAAGAAGGGGGTTAAACGCGATGCTGGAGAAAGGGTTATCACCAGCTCCATGTTTCTCCTTCTCATCTAAGGCTTGGGAAGGCACAGGTGTGCTTTTCCCAGACGTAGAGAAGAAGTGGGGGACAAACACAGTGCTGGAGAAAGAGTTATTGCCAGCTCTGAGTTTTTCCTTCTCCTCTGAGGCTTGGGGAGACAAGCCGCCTTCCCCGGCCTCAAGGAGAAATGGGGGAGAAACATGGTGCTAATTCCTTCTTCTCTGAGCCTTGGGAAGGCGGACCTTCCCCAGACCCAGAGAACTGGTGGAGAAACACAGTGCTGGAGAAAGGGTTCTTGCCAGTTCTGTGTTTCTCCTTCTCCTCTAAGGCTTGAAAAGGCACATGTGCACCTTTCCCAGACTTAAAGGAGAAGTGGGTGAGAAACATGGCACTGGCAAGAATGTTCTTGTGAGCACAGTGTGTCTCCTCCTCCTCCCATCCCACTCCCTCTTGCCCCAACCCCACTCCCTCTTCAATCCTGCTCTCTTCCAGCCCAGCCCCACTCATGTCTAGGCCCAGCCCCGCAACTTCCAGTCCCAAACCACCCCCTTCTAGCCCCACCCTCATTCTCTCCCAGCCCAACCCTTGCAGCCAGGCCCAGAAGGCAGACCCAGAACTCTCCCAAAAAAGTTTGCCCATGCCTGGTCTAAGATCTCATCTAATCCTAGAAACCAAGCAGGCTCAGTCCTGGTTAGTACTTGGATGGGAGACTGCCAATAAATATCAGGCAGAGAAAACGACTGGCAAGACAACCTCTGAGTATTTCTTGCCTTAACAAAACCTGTGAAATTTATGAGATCACCATGAAGTTGACAGGCAAATTGAAAGCACCCAGTTTACACACTGCTACGATGCTGTTATGCCTGTAGATCCACAGTATGTGCACAAAAGCATGGAGGGCAGAATTGCATCCTTAAACACAGATGAAGCCCAGAGTGAGGAACCACAGCAAACACCCCTGCTGCACACAGTATGAAGCAGCTATATGAGCAGTTCTCAATTATACATTTTAAACTCTTCCAAGCTATCAGCTAGTTATTCAGGATCCCCATGAGTCCTTAATAAATCATAGCTAGAAAAGCCTTTTGGGCATACTCAGCCCATATTGAATGACCTCCATTATCTTACTATATGTATTTCCTATGCCCATGAGAAATACAGTGCATCTCTAGTTCCCTTTAAATAATATCCTCAATGTGCTTTTTTAAAAAGAAGGGAGGCGGAGGGGATCTTGGTTGTGGAGATTAATATGTTGCATGAAAGAGCCGCAGAAATCCTAAAGCAGCAGCAAACCTCTCTCAATTGCTTTCTCTGTGGGAGATTAAGGGAGTGTTTGGACACATACCAGAGTTTGTGGGGTTATTTTTCAGTACACACCACTGTGCTTGCTGCTATGGTAGCTGCCTGGTACACATAGTTTGTGAGAGCTCATCTTAAGATCATGCTAAGTCTTTATTTAAAAGCATACCTACATGGGAAGCTGGAGGTAAAAGGGGGAGGATTTTGATTGATTAGGGACAAACTGAGGCACTTAAGAGGAATCTATTGGCTATCTAAAAGCAAAGGAAACTCTGGGTGCATCTCCAATATAGAATTAATACACTCCTTTTCTGAACGTCAGCAGACTTAGAATTCCTGAAAGTTGGACAAACTGGCTGGGGTTTTTAGAAATTGAAGACCCAAGCACTTGGAGGATCAAAAGTTGGGAGCCACCGATCTAAATCATCAACAGGTTAATACTCACATGTGAATTGATTGTCCAATGATTCATCCATTGAACTGGTTCTTATGTTCTTCTAGATTGCTCACCAGCCACAAAAGAATGCCTGTGATAGTAGTTAGTCAGTAGTTATGGTGGACTATTTCCTCTCCCCTCCCCCCAGATGTTGTACTTTTCATGCAAGTTTGTGTGTTGTGTGTGGGATGACAGATTCCGTGTTGATTTCACCTGTTTCACTGCTATTGCAATTAAAAGAGCTTCAAACGGATAGCTATTGGAAGTATCAAGCACGTGGACCTGGAGGTTCTAATCTATGAATGTTTCTAGAAAGGTGATGACAGCTCACAGCTTTCTTTACTGTTGATTGTCTAGTCTTTATTGGATAATTAGATCCAGTGTGCATTTGCCTAGTGATCTTCTTTTTTTTTACATTGTAGCAAAGCAAAACATGGTGCTTTTTTCAACAATGATTTACCTACTACTTTGTATGTGTATATGTGTGTATTTCTGTGTGAAGGAATCAAAGACATCAAAGAGTACATTCGTATCTTTTTTTTTCCTGGCATGTCATTTACATTACTGTGATTTGGTTTCACTGAATGAGCATATCTGGATCTTTTCATAACTTTTATAACAATGTAAAAACAATAACTCTGATAGTTTAGATGAAAAGATTACATATTCTCCTTTCTTCTCTTAATTTCCCTATCTCTGAAAACTTGATAGCAGTTAGCAGATAACGTTTTCCAAAATGTACCACAAGCATTGAGAGTAGCAAAACACTGAGCAATACTACAGGTGGTACCAAGAAGGCTCAACAATGAATAAAGTTGTTATGAAGAAAATCAACTTATTTGAAATGTGGTACTAGAGTAGAGTCCTCCTGATACTGTAAGCTATTCTAGGAATGGGTCTTGGAACAAGTCTGAACTCTCCCTAAAAGTCAAGGTGTCAAATTGAAAGTGATGTGTTTTGGCCATATCATGGGAAGACATGATTCACTAGAAAAGACAAAAACATTTGCTAAAGTAGAAGGCAGCAGAAAAGGAGGCAGATCACGTTCCATATGGAAAGACTCCATATGGATAGGCTCAACCACAGGTCTCTCATTTAGATGTTACCACAAGTCAAAATTGATGGCAGTTAACAACAACATCAACCACAACACTCCTGTAACTCTTGCTAATTTGTGTAGTTCAGGTCATGCAAGTATAAAGCTAGAGCTACTACTGTAGCTAAAACCTTCTTGTATTGATAGACTGCAATTTCCACTGAATCTCAATTTTAAGCTATGCTTTATCCTCATCAAGCTCCTTTTCCCTTCATATGAGATGATGTGGCAATGTTCTTCAACTGCTGGTGCTCTTGAGCAGAAGTGATTTATGATGGCATGTTGACATCAGTGCTGGGAAGGAATAGGCTGGAAAAACCCTCACTATTGCCTTGCCTCTATTGCCTTGCCTTAAGGCATCCTTTTGGGCCCACTGAAGCTTCTGAGATGGACCCAGTGGCATTTGAGTTTATGTTGAAGTGCAGGCGTACATCATGACAGTCCCCGTGGTCAAAGGAAGCTCAAAGGGAATAAAAAAATGCAACCAGCTGTCTCAATCCATTGATAATTATTTTCTGCACTAGCAATAGCTCTTAATGTCAAAAAAAAAAAAAGACCAATCCACAAGGAAGTATTTGTATCACAGCAAGGAAAGCTCATAACTTATTGATTTTCATAATCAACACAGATCCCGGTTGCTCTGCATACTTCAAAAATTCAGAGTCCAGATCAACTTGTGAGAGGGAATGCTAGAGGAAAATGCAAATTCAGTCAAGATGTTCATAACTTGTAAACCCAAGAAGTTTTTTTTATATACTGGACACATTTCAAGAAAAGGTTTACACAGAAATGGTAGAAGAATGCATCACAGATGGACTGATTAAATAAAAAAAGGAATGGCTCTGAGTTTTCAATATTGGAGCAGGTTTGCTGGTGATGTGGATGGGAGGGGGGTCATGAAGTATTGTCATTTAATGGGTTACTATGGCATGAAGCTGACTTGATGACAAATAATGACTATTGAAGTGGCATCAAAAAAGTTAGCAGATACCAATTTTTAGTCCCAAAGCACTGAAAACATCATATTCAATTTTTTTCACAAAGGTGGGAAAAACAGAATGTATATGACAGATTCACACAAAAAGCAAAACAAAAATCAGAAAAAACAATAGCAGTGTCATTTCCCCATTGAAACAAGAAATGTACTTTCCATGATCCTTGCTCACAAATAAATTTATACTTGGAAGGTTCCCCAGAGCAATATTTTCCTTGTTTAAAAACTGAATTTGGATCACACACCTGAGAGAAAATCTGCAGAGAGAAAGCAGAGAGAAAATCTGCTTTTTGTGTTAAGCACTGCTTTTTTTGCTCCTTCTCCCTCCCTTTCTTCAGAATCAGTGCAGTCCCTAATGTGTTCCATGGGTCAATCAGACTGCCAAGCTCTGGATGTTGTCCTCCCTTTTTTTAAAAGAAAAAACTCTGCTACCAAATTTGCCACGAATTTGCCTCGTTGCCATGTAATTGACAATCCTAGTATTGCTACAACGTAATATACAAATATAAAGTCCAGCTGATAATGGCACATTTCACATTTGTTCACACAGTTCAACAATCCCTTACAAGTCTTGTAGATTTTTTAAAAGGTTGTTTTGTAACATGAATTAATTTTTCACAAAAATTGTCACATCAGCAGTTATTAAAATCTCATCATAGTGAAACACTGAAAAAGGTTGTGCTGATGTTAATAAGGTGAAAGTGCAAATTTACCAATATAGCTTTAGTTTAAGTGTAAATAAATTATTCAAGACACAGAAGAATACAAAGTGTAGGTAGATCTTATGTATTTAGAGTGAAACAACATCTGTTTTGTTACCAGAACAACTACAGAGATGTGGGATGGGAAAGTGGTGAATATAGCAGAAATATATAAGAATTGTCATAATGTTTGTGCGAGAGACAGCAGGCTGCATCGTTTTGAGCATTGATCTACAACTCTGGAGACCAGTGTTGAAATCCCTGTTCAGCCATGGAAACCTACTATATCATCTTGAGCATCTTAGCTTCAAACAAAACCAACCACCCTTTGAAAAACCTTGCCAAGAAAATTGTGCGATAAGTACACCTTAGGGGCACCATAAATTGGAAAAGAATTGAAGACACACAACAACAATGCAATGTTTGTTTAGTGCAGAGGATAGTCATGGTGGATCTAATAATCTCATCAAACAGTAGATATACAATACTCTCTGACACTCCCTTTTGGGACGTATAGTTACCACATCAGTTGGTACAAGGAGTTATCGTTTGCCAATTTGAATAATGCTGGCGTAACCCACCTTCAAATGTCACAAGTTATATTAATGCACAATATCTGAGAGGCATGGTATCCCTCTAGCTAAATTATCTACTTGCTAAATTAGGGGTGTGTTTTGTGCTATTCAACCCAGCACATGATCTGTAAAAATCAAATGCAGTTCACACCACCAGATGGAGTATTGCACATCAAAATTGAATGATAACCACACGGTACTTAAAACTATTTATGGAGTGCTTAAAATGTAGTACAAATCTAACTGTTCTTTCACATTTGGACAGCTTGCTACTTCAGGATCATTTGTCTATTTTCTCCCATCTACTTCTTAGAGAAAATGCACTCGTCAATGAAGAGTATATTCCATTACTGTAATAAGGATTTGTGTTAATTGTTGTTTTCCTTCCAACAAGAGCAAATAGATTCCCACCTATAACAAACTTATCATGCCTCTACTTAGTAAGCCCTTTTCCTTCCATTATATTGCTATTATAATATTTACTGTTCAAGCAATGTCTTCAATGATTTAAAATTCAGATAGATATTATAAAAAACAATGTATTTCATTGAAACAAGTATGCTTCGTTCTTTCTGTGCATCTTTCTGTGTCCATGTACAACAGGGCTGAGAAGCTTAACCACATGATTCAATATGTCATATAATTAGGCATTAATGATTGCTCTAATAGGAGTATATGCAGATTATAAATTAGCATAGAGTATTCATAGCTTTCTAGGTTCATTGATACAGTACATACAAACTGGGCTTACAAAAACTGCAGATAATATATATATATATATATATATATATATATATATATATATATATTCTGCTGAAGCACATATTTTTTATTCACAGTCATTGTGGTATCACCCGATCACTGCAGATGCAGACTGCAGCCAGGAAATCAGAAGACGTTTACTTCTTGGGAGGAGAGCAGTGGCCAACCTTGACAAAATAGTGAAGAGCAGAGACATCACACTGGTAATGAAGGTCCGCATAGTCAAAGCAATGGTATTCCCCATAGTAACCTATGGTTGCGAGAGCTGAACCATAAGGAAGGCTGAGCGAAGGAAGATAGACGGTTTTGAACTCTGGTGCTGGAGGAAAATCCCGAGAGTGCCTTGGACCGCAAGAAGATCCAACCAGTCCATACTCCAGGAAATAATGCCCGGCTGCTCACTGGAGGGAAGGATATTAGAGGCAAAGTTGAAGTATTTTGGCCACATCATGAGAAGACAGGAAAGCTTGGAAAAGCTCATGATGCTGGGGAAAATGGAAGAAAAAAGGAAGAGAGGGCGACCAAGGGCAAGATGGATAGACGGTATCCTTGAAGTGACTGGCTTGACCTTGAAGGAACTGGGGGCGGCGATGGCCGACAGAGAGCTCTGGTGTGGACTGGTCCATGAGGTCACAAAGAGTCAGAAACGACTATGCAACTGAGCAGCAGCAGTGGTATCACCCCCTGGGTGTGATTCCATTGCTCATGCAAATATCTTCCAAGGCATACTTTTTTTAGTTCCTGGTAAAAAGTAGGGGGCATTGGAGAAAGTTCTGGCCATGTCCCTATATCCAGATGCAAATGAATGACATCATCTCTTGGTACTTTTATGGAGTGTGGCCTGCAGTAACAGACACAAGGTATGACATGGGACAGGTAAAAGGTAAATAGACTCTGGGCCTGTTTTCCAGTGCTTGAAATGGTATATTTAAATGGGCAAGCCATTGCTTTATACTTTTCTTTGTTGATGTTACTTGTTATGAACAAAGTAATACATTATTAGTGTATAACCAACACCTTAAGTTTTAGTCCACTTCCAATTATTCATTTTAATAATATTTCAAATATAAATATTATCAATATTACAAATAACCCCCTAAAATCAACATTTCAAGTAACAAGTACATTATAATAAAAAGCAATAATGTTACTGAGGTATTACATTACTGTACTTCAATGCTGTATGAGCTATTTAATTAATATGTATATTCAACTAAGTAACTTGCCCTGGCCCAAACACACAAAGCCTCATGGAAATCATTCAACCATGCTAAGCTCTGGCAAAAATGGTGTTTCTTTATTATTTCCTTGCTCAAGGATTATAAACTGTAAATGCCTTACTATATGTCCAGAAAGGTTAACATGTTCTACAACTTGTTTTTGGGTATTGTCATTTCTAAATGTCAGATTTATATTCAATAATTCTTTTGCATAGAGACAGTCATGTTTGTCCATTGTATAATGTAGAGGGGAATTGCTGGCAAAGAATGGCATGTATCACATTGGATGAAGAGCAAGTAAATGCACAGCAGAAGTTGTGGATGCTGTTATTACCTCCTGTAATGTTGCTCCTAAGGTTGATGCTTGTGCTTGGGTTTTTGGTTGAGTTTTATTTTTGTATTACTATCCATATTACATTTTCTATTGTACGTGAGTAGTAGTTTAAAATTGTGAGGTCATTTGTAGTATAATAAAAGCTTGCTTTCCAGAGTTTCCAGAATGGCTGTCTTACTGTTACGAACTGGTTATAGCTTGTTGATTATGTATGTGAATGGTCTCAGCTGAGGACTGTAGATGACTTCTAGGAGCGTTGTCATTTTTATTGTTTTTGATCTGTCCTGTTGTATATGATTTCTGGATACTGTTAATTTGTTTATTCACCTCTTTAAGTGGATATTGTAGTTTGAAAAATATCCATTATAAATCCAAGATTTTTTTAATCTATGTCCTATAGATCTGAGAAGATGCAAATGAATCAGAAGACTTGGCTGTAAATGATTTGATAAGAATAATAAAGATAAAATTTGAATAGTGAAGAGCTGGGAAGGAAGACAAGAAGAACATAGAACAATACAAGAAGATATGAAAATGGGACTTTAAGTTAGAGGACAATATTTCTCCTCACTTTGTTATAGAGAATATATATAAGTTTCAATATTTTGAGGAATGTGTGTAATTGTAACTGATATGAAGAAATAGTTGTATCAATTTTAACTATGTATAATTTCCCCCTCCCTCTGATCCCCCTCTCTCTGTGCCACATTAGATAGTTTTATTTCCTTCATTCACTAACAATAACCCCATTACCACCACCTTCTTTATCTTTCTTTCTTTCCCTGATTTTCCCATTCCCCCTCCCCTTTTGTGTGGGGAAAAATAGGAAATGTTCAGTAAAATCATTTTAAAAACCTAAATACAAAAAAAAAAAATACATTTTGTAATTTTTTCTGTGTGGACATTTGAGACATCTTAGTGTGTGTAGCAGACAGTGGTTTTCAATAGAATATGGTGTTTAAAAAATTCATTTTTTAGTTGCAAAAATTTTTAAGGGATAACATTTGCTTTATGATTTGTTCACCTGGCAGGGTGAAAATCATTGAAATCCTGGTGGAATTTCTCAAGTGATACTTTTCATGAGGCAAATGACAAAGATGATATTAAGAACCAGTAGGTAAAGGTAAAGGTTTTCCCCAACATTAAGTCTAGTCATGTCCAATGAGTGGTGCTCATCTCCATTTCTAAGCTGAAGTGATGGTGTTGTCCATAAATGCATCCTAGGTCATATGGCCGGCATGACTGCATGGAGCTCCGTTACCTTCCCGTCGGAGTGGTACGTATTGATCTACTCACATTTGCATTGTTGGCAGAAGCTAGACCTAATAGCAGGAGCTCACTGCGCTCCCCGATTCAAACAAGTTCAGCAAGTTCAGCAGCTCATTGGTTTAACTCATTGTGCCACCAGGGACTCAACCAGTAGGTAGAGTACAGCTTTTTTAGATGCTTGTATTGAGGAACTGTTGTTCCAGATAAACCATGAAAATGTTTCCACGTATGCCCAAGACAAAATTGTTGGCTTGGCAACAAATGTTTGGCAAGCTATAAATCACACCTAAAGAGGCAAAGAAACAAATCAAGCCAGGAATAATCTATTTAGCCTCTTGTAGGAGAAGTACAGGGACAGTTCCTATTCCAAATAATGTGAATTCCAAATGGACAATAGGCTTGTGCATTTTGGCTGAACCTCAGTCTGTTTCTGCTGGCTGAATTCTGGGGGACCAGCAGATCTGTTTTCGTGTGCCTCCAGAAAACGGGCAGGTTGTCAAATAGTTGTTTTCGATCCACAGACAAAAGATCTGGGAAGATCCAGTCCATTGGCAGGAATGGGGAACTTACAAGGCTCCCTTTTCAGTTCTGGGATCCTTTCCTTTCAAAGGAGCCTGGGTTTGAGCAATGGGGTTAAGGAAACACGCCTCCTGGGACACTTTTCTATCGACCTTCCAAGGGTGTCTTAGTTTGATGAACTGGGTTAAGGAGGCATCCTTCCTGGGATCCTTTCCTATTTCCATTTCAAGGGAGTCTAGGTTTGAAGAACGGGGTTAAGGAAGCACCCCTTCTGGGATCCTTTCCTATCTTCCTTTAAAGGGAGTCTTGGTTTGAAGAATAGGGTTAAGGAAGCACCCCTCCTGGGACCCTTTCCTTTGACACAACTTGAGTAAGACACATCATGGCATTCTTCTATTCTGATTGGCCCAACAGGCAGGGCTCACAGCAGCCCCTCCATGACACATGGAGCACACAGCAGCCCCTCCATGACACATGGTGACAAATAGGGGAGAAGGAGCCATGATCGGCTGCCACATGGTTTTGTAACAGATGAAAAACATGATCACTCCAAATATAACTTAGTCTTTGACATAACAGCAAATAAACTCATTCATCTTGAAATCACCCTTAGAGGACAAACCCTTAGTATTTTTAGAAATGGAAACAACCTTGCATATAATTCCCATAAGAGATGACTTAGACCTTTTACTGCTGTCATTTACAGAGATAGACCTTTACATTAAGGTTGTATATGCATTATTGCCTGATAACATTGACCAGTAAAAGAGCATTTAGCTATGATTGTGAAAAAGCAATCTTTACATCCCTTTGCACTACATTTTCAAAGGGACTCATTGCCATTATTAATACATTAGTAGACATGGGATTTAATTTACCAAAAATATTTTCAATCAACTTTACCTGGAAATAAGTGCCAATGAACTTGTGATATTTACTTTTTAGTAGACGTGGACAGGACTGTGCTTGTCAGCCTCTGTGATACAATGTAAGGTGTTAAGGTTAGAAACTGTGCACTGAATGTTTACTGGGAGCAAGAAGCTAGAACAATTTCCCCCCATTCTTCCTATATGCTATTAATCGTTCCGACAGGTCACTGGTTCTCACATTAATGTGGAGTTTTCTAGAATTCTGCTGACAATGTCATTGCAGCCATTAGTGGGCTCTGGGGCATTCAGGTTCACTTCAGAGGCATGTCATTCCAGAACCGAGAGAAAACTTTACAAGATGTCAACATATTTTTTTCACACAATAGTACTGCAAAATGATTTAGCCCCTATGGCAGAAGGAAGATAAATAGTTGCAATGCCACTGTCTTTTATAAAGGCAGCAGTAGATGTTGATATAGCTCGCTATAATTGCATATTTTCCCCCTAAAAATTGCAAACCCATAAGGGCTGTTTCACGTGCACTGCAGTAGCATCTGCACACAGGAAATGGTACACAAGGAGAATGACATATCAGGAAGATTGACACCTATGGAATGGTTGAAAATTTTGTAGAATGGAAAATACTCTCTGTGTGGAAAGATGATGTGACATTTTGTCCCCCCATTTGCTTCACAGTTTTCAACAACTATTTGCTGGCATTGTATAGGAAGAATAACTGCTTACCCTGGCTGTTGCTTATTAGGCTTTATTTTGTTATCATAACACATATTTTGATACTTTTCTATAATACAAATTCTGTATCCTTTCTCCACTGTAATAATAGATGGCAAACTGAAACAGGTGGTAGAAATACCTGTCATTGACTCTCCTCAGACATCCATTCCCACACACATACACTTATATATTGCATGCTGGTGAAGTAGCATATTGTCCTCCACAGTTAGACTAAGAAACACTCTTACATAATTCTTGTGGCTCTGTACTCTGAAGCAGAGTTCAAACTGTAGATATATCCTCATTATAACCAAGTCACATTTTACAAAAGAAATGGATGAAATCCCTGATTTATCCTATTCATCCAGTCTCTGAGGTTGGTACTAGACCAATGAACATTAGCGGGTCCAGTCATTTCTGGATAATACTTGTCCAGTTGCCTCCAAGCAAAGTATGGTTGGAGAAGCCATTGGAGACAATACAAGTTCTGGTTTGGATTATCTATCTATGAAACCATATTCAGACGTGCCTCTTGATATATCCATGTTGAGTTCATTAGGTAAAGTAAAAAAAGGAGCTTGATCATGATGAAAATCATTTACACTTGGACGAAACCACAAAATTACTACAGGATCTTCATGAGGCACAGACTGACAGAGTAGGATCTAGGCCTTCCTCCAACCTCAGTTCCCTCTCTAATGCATCTGAAAGAGATCAACATAATCTTGGAAGCCCTTTTCATCTAAGTGTAGGAGAACAACAAGACATGGTCCATGACATCTATGAATTCCTTCAGTCCCCAGAAGCTTCAAATGCCAACAACTGATTTTTCATATATAATATATGTTTTTAACTGTCTGATGTTTTACTGAGTTTGATGAGACAATATGCATTTCAGTTTGTCCTCTTTTTGTACAAGGATTGCTGTATAATAATGTTTATGTATATATTTGTAAATTTGACTTGGATAGTAAATAGATCATGATATTATATACCATCTCATGCAGTGTTTTAGGGATATGTACTATAAAACTCAGACAGAAACCAATTACGTATTTAAGAAACCTTATTTATTCAACTAACCAGCTGTTTATCATGCTGCCGATCATTAAATGTTTTATACTTTGTTTACAATTATAGCCACTTAGAAATTCTTCAAGGAGAAGTATTTTCAGGGCCAATACAGTTTCAAAACTATGGTTGTCTTCATGTTTATTTGTCTTGCACAATTTGTTTCCTGTGAGGATGACTAAATTAAAATTTAAGAAAATTGACATCCCAGATCCTAACTTTTTAAGAAAAAAGTTATGGTGCCTTCTTTTAGATTCTCTGTACCAGATTGTCTAGTTTAAGTGTTTTGTGAATATGGGTGAAGTTGTACCTTCAGAAAGGATAAATGTGTTTGAAGTTTTTAAATTAGGTATTTGAAATTTGACATTGAATGGTTTTTAAACAATTGGTGATTTCAGAGTTGATGGAAATATGAGTCGCATCACAAATCATGGCCTATACAAAACTGAAGAATGGGAAGTGTTAATTGTATTTTTGTATGTGGAGTACTAAAAGCCATGTCATTGGATGGGTTATTTGTATGTTTGCCATCAACCAATATGTATTTCTGTGATTGTTTTGAGCTTTTGAGCTTCAAAATCACCTCCACCTGAGTTTTTTTTTATACCCAATAAGAAGTTTTTGGCCATCTCAACTGACTTGAAGGCAATAACAAACATCAGGGCCATTTTTACTTCCTCGTTTTCTATTTGTCTACTCTAAATTGATACATTTTAGCCCTCAGAGTAATGTTTTAGTCATGAATCTACATGGGCCAAGATAAAATAGTTAATGTAGGCAGTGTATATAGGCTAGGGTGGTGCATGGATTTGTTGTGGTCGGTTCCCTTCAGTTTGCAACAGAGCCTGCTTGTTTGGCTTGGCCAGATGGCTGTAATGGCAACAGCCCAGCCATCATTTTCCCCATCTGTAACAGGACCATGTGGCAGCCGATCTCGGCTCATCCTCCCCTATTCGGCATCACAATTTAATCCTGGTTTCAGTATATTTTTTTGGCTTGGTTTCTGGTGTGACCTCTCTCTTGAATCTTTTTAAATTTTCCTTTATTTTCTTGATTCTTTTAATTTAGTGGGACTGACTGGGAGTTGGGAACATGAGGGATGGGTGGGGTGCATGAGTGCATTTGTGGACTTGGGGAGTCACCCTTTAAGCTTCCTTTTCTCTTTCCCTCGTCTCCTTCAGAAAATACTTCTAAAGGATGATAGTAATTAATAATAATAGTAACCACAGCAAACAAAAAGAAAAGCCTCATTCTCAGGAAACTACTATAACCTAGTTACCTCTCCTCAAGAGTAGAAAGTAGAAATAGTTTTAAGGAAGTATTAATCTCGAAGCAGAAAGGTGTGAGAGGAAAAAAGGCACCACTTCAGGCAGGGCCTGCAGTGCAAATCAAGAGAAAAGAGAGGGCTTTTAAAAGGAAGCCCAGGGTAGGATAGCTCCAGGTCATTGCTCTTCCTTCCCTGGGAAGTGGGAAGTCTCCTTAAAACGCTTTGGAAAGCTGCATGCAGGGGGAGGAACCACATGTTTGCAGCGTCTGTAGCGCCTATCTCCTCTAGAGTAGAAACAGTTTTAACGAAGCATTAAATCCAGGTCTCCTCTACAGACCAAAGGGAAAGGATCGCAGAAAGAGTGGTATCTTGAGCTCTTTCTTTAAATCCAAGTGTCCTCTACAGATTGAAGGAGAAAGGATCACAGAAAGAATAGTATTTTAACTCTCATGCATTTTAATCCAGGTCTTAATGAAGGAAGAAAAAAAATGAAATTCAAATATACCGATTGGGGGATGAATGGCTTGACAGCAGTATGTGTGAAAAAGATCTTGGAGTCCTTGTGGACAACAAGATAAACATGAGCTAAAAATCTGATGCTGCAGCTTAAAACACCATAGAATCATAGAATCATAGAATCATAGAATAGTAGAGTTGGAAGAGACCACATGGGCCATCTAGTCCAACCCCCTGCTAAGAAGCAGGAAATCGCATTCAAAGCACCCCCGACAGATGGCCATCCAGCCTCTGCTTAAAAGCCTCCAAAGAAGGAGCCTCCACCACGGCCCCGGGGAGAGAGTTCCACTGTCGAACAGCTCTCACAGTGAGGAAGTTCTTCCTGATGTTCAAGTGGAATCTCCTTTCCTGTAGTTTGAAGCCATTGTTCCGTGTCCTAGTCTGCAGGGCAGCAGAAAACAAGCTTGCTCCCTCCTCCCTTTGACTTCCCTTCACGTATTTGTACATGGCTATCATGTCTCCTCTCAGCCTTCTCTTCTGCAGGCTAAACATGCCCAGCTCTTTAAGCCGCTCCTCATAGGGCTTGTTCACCAGACCCTTAATCATTTTAGTCGCCCTCCTCTGGACGCTTTCCAGCTTGTCAACATCTCCCTTCAACTGTGGTGCCCAAAATTGGACACAGTATTCCAGGTGTGGTCTGACCAAGGCAGAATGGAGGGATAGCATAACTTCCCTGGATCTAGACGCTATTCCCCTATTGATGCAGGCCAGAATCCCATTGGCTTTTTTAGCAGCCACATCACATTGTTGGCTCATGTTTAACTTGTTGTCCACAAGGACTCCAAGGTCTTTTTCGCACACACTGCTGTTAAGCCAGGCGTCCCCCATTCTGTATCTTTGATTTCCATTTTTTCTGCCGAAGTGAAGTATCTTGCATTTGTCCCTGTTGAACTTCATTTTGTTAGTTTCGGCCCATCTCTCTAGTCTGTCAAGATCGTTTTGAATTCTGCTCCTGTCTTCTGGAGTGTTAGCTATCCCTCCCAGTTTTGTGTCGTCTGCAAACTTGATGATCGTGCCTTCTAACCCTTCGTCTAAGTCGTTAATAAAGATGTTGAACAGAACCGGGCCCAGGACGGAGCCCTGCGGCACTCCACTTGTCACTTCTTTCCATGATGAAGACGACGCATTGGTGAGCACCCTTTGGGTTCGTTCGCTTAGCCAATTACAGATCCACCTAACCGTAGTTTTGTCTAGCCCACATTTTACTAGTTTGTTTGCCAGAAGGTCGTGGGGGACTTTGTCGAAGGCCTTACTGAAATCCAGGTATGCTACATCCACGGCATTCCCTGTATCAACCCAACTCGTAACTCTATCGAAAAAAGAGATCAGATTAGTCTGGCATGACTTGTTTTTGGTAAATCCGTGTTGACTATTAGCAATGACCGCATTTGTTTCTAAGTGTTCGCAGACCACTTCCTTAATGATCTTTTCCAGAATTTTGCCTGGTATTGATGTGAGGCTGACCGGACGGTAATTGTTTGGGTCGTTCTTTTTTCCCTTCTTGAAGATAGGGACCACATTCGCCCTCCTCCAATCTGCTGGGACTTCTCCCGTTCTCCAAGAACTCTCGAAGATAATTGCCAGTGGTTCTGAAATAACTTCCACTAGTTCCTTCAGTACTCTTGGATGTAGCTGGTCTGGCCCTGGGGACTTGAATTCGTTTAGAGTGGCCAGGTGTTCCTGGACAACTTGTTTCCCTATTTGGGGTTGGATTTCCCCCAATCCTTCGTCCATTCCATGTTGCTGAGGTTGAAGATGGCTTTCTTTTTGTGAGAAGACCGAGGCAAAGAAGGCATTAAGTAGTTCTGCCTTTTCCCTGTCCCCTGTCGCCATCACCCCATCTTCTCCTTGCAATGGCCCTATCGCCTCCTTTTTCTTCCTTTTTCTACCAACGTAAGCAAAAAAGCCTTTTTTGTTGTTTTTTATGTCCCTGGCAAGCCTGAGCTCATTTTGCGCTTTAGCCTTGCGAACCTTTTCCCTACAGGTGTTGGCTATACGTTTGAATTCTTCTTTGGTGATTTCTCCTCTTTTCCACTTCTTGTGCATGTCACTTTTAAGCTTTAGCTCAGTTAGAAGTTCTTTGGACATCCATTCTGGCTTCTTTCCACTTGCCTTATTTTTCTTCTTTGTTGGCACTGTTTGCATTTGCGCCTTGAGTATTTCACTTTTGAAAAACTCCCATCCATCCTTAACTCCCTTGTTTTTTAATATCGGCGTCCATGGAATGCCGCTCAGTAATTCCTTCATTTTTTGGAAGTCAGCTCTCTTAAAGTCCAGAAAGCGTGTTTGACTTGTCTTAGTTTCAACCAATGGCATTTTGGCCTGCATAAATAGGAGTATAATGTCTAGATCCAGGAATGTCATGCTACCCCTCTCTTCTGCCTTAGTCAGACCACATCTGGAATACTTTGTCCAATTCTTGGCACCGCAATTTAAGGTAGATGTTGACAAGCTGGAAAGTGTCCAGAGGAGGGCAACTAAAATGATCAAGGGTCTGAAGAACAAGCCCTATGAGGAGCAGCTTAAAGATCTGGGCATGTTTAGCCTACAGAAGAGAAGGTTGAGAGGAGACACGATGGCCAAGTATAAATATGTGAGGGAAAGTCATAGGGAGGATGGAGCAAGCTTGTTTTCTTCTGCCCTGGAGGCAAGGACATGGAACAATGACTTCAAACTTCAGGAAAGGAGATGCCACCTGAAAATCAGGAAGAACTTCCTCACTGTGAGAGCTGTTCGGCAGTGGAACTCTCTCCCCCGGACTGTGGTGGAGGCTCCTTCTTTGGAGGCTTTTAAACAGAGGCTGGATGGCCATCTGTCAGGGGTGTTTTGAATGCAATTTTCCTGCTTCTTGGCAGGGGGTTGGACTGAATAGCCCATAAGGTCTCTTCGAACTCTGTGATTCTATATACCTGTTGGCAACATGTTCATTCACAGTAAATCTCAATGATTTGGATTTATTTTTTAAAATATGCCTTAGTTCTACAACAGAAGCAAATAAGCAACAGGTGATCTAGGGCTATTTTTCCAAAGCTGACTGAAGAGAGGTGAGGCAGGGAAGGAATCTTTTTCTGAATCCCACCACTGCCTCCAACTGAGGAGAACTGTGCACGCGTATGAGAGGGAGGGGTGGAGGATGTGTGAATGTATGACAGGGAGGATTTAGTGGATAAGGAAGGATAACGGAACTGATTGGGTTTAAATGAGTAAAGATGGTAACTTATATAGAAAAGTACGGTAACTTATATAGATAGGTACGGTAACTGCCACCAACGTGAGGTAACAGGCTTACGGAAAGGCAAGGAGACTTATCTTTATGAACAATAACAAAATTCAAGTTTATTTTTGGTACATAAGCGTATGGTTTCAATCAGTAAACGTTCCGGATCTTAAGTTACAATGTAGTCTTTCTTGAATGGATATTTCTTAAATAACTTCTCTTCAAAACAGTATACTAAACTCCCCTGGTCAACTTATATTCCCAGCCTTTCCCCTGAGTGACCATAAGTTGCCGTCCTTAGCTGATTTCCACAGCTCCTAATCTTTTCAAAACCTAACCGCAACTGTCCTTTTTAAACCCTCACAGCAACTGAACTTTTAAAAGGGAATATGCTCTAACTGTCATCTTAGCCACGCCCCTTTTCTCCCAAGGGAAGCTGTGTTACCATGGCAACCTACCAAATGCTGCTTCCAGCTAGTTTCCATGTTAGGCTTTTCCTTGCTAATATATAACTCTTTTTTTCTTTAACAAACAAATAAATAAAATCATATCAATAATCTCTGTTTAACACACAACTTCTCTACACCTTCCCCCTTAGAAAGATTATTTTTGCCTTTTCTATGCCTAGAATGGGCAAAAATAATTAATAAATACATATATACATACACAACAGTATTCCTGAAATAAAACACAAAGTTAGATACAATACATAAATCATAAAATACAAACCTTCACTGTTGCATATACACATAACATGTCCATATCTTACCATACAGTTATGACATTGTCACCATTCAACATACAAACCATAAACGTATTGGTCATCTTTCCCATTGTTAAGATTCACAACCTCAAATCAAAAGACATTTTTAAAATACATTTTCCATAAATCATATTTGTAACAGTTTAATTTTCATTCAGGGTTATTCCCCAAGTCTTTATTTATACACTGGACTAAACATCTTCTGATACTCAGCACATTCCACAGGGATCTTCCTCATGCCACCTGGCACAGTTCATCGATGTTTCACTCTGCGGAGCATTCCAGAGGTTAACATGTTGTTGGGGATAATTACACTCATCCTTCCCACACTCATCCTTCCCAACACAATGAAGTCTCTCTGTCCCAAAATGTCTTTTTGCGAAACTTCCAAGAGTCATTTAAGAAGTCCTGCGAAACATAGTCCAAGCATTTTTGTAGAATCTTGAAAGTAAACTGTTGATGGTTAAAACTACCAATCCCCATCACGTCAGGGTCTTTACCACTCTCTCCATCGAAAAATAACCTCCGCTTGCTTCTTGGTTTGGCTGACCTGTCATAGTAGCTCTTCTGTCTCTGCTGGGCTACAGCTAGATGTTCTTGTGCGATGTCTCTTGCCACTCTCATTGTTGACTGAAGATCGGTCAAATATTCAGCCACTGGAACTGTATCAGCTTCCCGTCCAAAGAACATATCAGATGAGATGACTTTGGCCCCTGCAAACTTCTGCTGAGCTTCATTGGACTCCACTACTGATATCTTGCTCCCTGTCTCTCTTCTGTTAATGGGTCTGTCACCAATAGGCCGGATGCTGGAGATGGCAATGTCTGTCTCTTCTTCCCCTTTGTCCATCCCCCAAGAGGAGTTGTCTGTCTCCCACTGTGAGCTGAAGGCATCGCCTAATGAAAAAGGATTATCTTTGTACTTTGGTGGTCCAGATGTGAAGCTTCCAATGTCTTCAAAGAGATCTAGCTGGGACCGTGTGGACTTTGTAGTCACTGGCGTTTCTTGTTCTATCACTTGCATCTTAGAGAGGACAGAGTGAGAAATAGAGCTCCTGGACACCAAGCCCATGTCCAACCGCTCTGTCTGTTGCTCCTTCAGTTTCTCAGCCACCTGCGCTTGCCTTTCAATTTCAGTGAAACTCTGACTATGTATTTCTGACCTTTCTTCTGATTTCAAACTTTTGCTTTCTCTGTAAAGCACACCATCTTTTGTGACAAATTTATTGGGTAGTTCTTCTGCTGAATCTGGTAAATTTTTGGCTTGCTTAAACAAAGGCTTCAGGGATTCATCTTCCTCCTGAGCTTGTTTAATTTCTTGCACTCCCCCTGTTTTACTAACAATTTCAATAATGGCGGAACTGGATTCTGGACCCTGTTCAGATTCTGGTTGAATAGGTAAGCACACTGCTTCCTGAATAGGGCTTCTGTTGTAATCTTCCTTCTCCTCACACAACTTTTTCCAGTTCTTAACTTGTCTAGCTAGGTCATTGCTGATTAAACATTCATGAGGGATATCTGAGCTAATTGCAAAGTCCCAGATCCCTTTCCATCCATTGTATTCAATTGGGAGAGATACTACCTCAGCTGGTACAGCTGGTCCCAAACCCTTTAGATTTATCTCAGAGGTGGGCTTTTGATATTTCTGAGGTACCGATTGTGGGTGGATAACACACACCTGGGATCCTGTATCCCTCCAACCTTGTTTTTGTTGGTTCACAATAGTGACAGGCTCAAAATAATCTTCAGAAAAATCATCGGATAAAATAAATAAACATTGTTTCTCCTTAGGGACAGTCTCAGTACTGCTTAGCAACTTAATATCACCATTAAGAGTATTTTCTTTGGGCTCTTTATTCATAAAGAAGGATGTTTTATCTCTTCTTAAAAGAGGACATTGGTATTTTAGATGATCAGACTTCCCACACTGATAGCACCTTGCTTTTACCTCAGGTTTGGTCTGATTAATTACCTCAGGCCTCCTGTAGGCGGTGTTTTCTATGGCAGGCGTCTTTTTGTATTGTGTGTGTGTTTGATAATTGTAAAATGGCGGTTTATTCTGCCTTCTCTCACTTAGTCCCTCATCGTTCCTAAATCCTTCCCTCAGAGTGATTAATTGGTCTGTCATTGAAGCCGCTTCATTGGCAGTTGATGGCTTTCTGTCTTGAACTAACCACCGATAATCTGAGGGCACTAATTGAAACAGTTGTTCCAACTTAATTAATTCCCTCAGCTGTTGAAAAGTTTCCACTTCTGAGGTTCTGAGCCAACTATCAAATAATTGAGCCTGTTTTGAAGCTACTTGTGCGAAGCTTTGGTGCTTTTCTTTCCTCAGAGATCTGAATTTTAAACGATAAAACTCAGGTGTGAGTTGCAATTTCTGTTGTACCTGCTTTTTAAAGAAATTATAATCTCTGTGTGACTCTTCAGGTACATCACCATATATTTCTAACAATTTCCCACAAATTTGGGGTCTTAAATAAAGCATCCATTTTCCCTCATCAATTTCAAAATCTCTGCAGCACCTCTCAAAAGAAATCAAAAACTTTTCCACATCATCATCTTTATTAAACTTTGGGAATCTCTTCAGAAGTAGATCAGACGCTTCAGTCCTACCATTCCCTTCTTGGTTAATAATGTGTGGTTGAGACAGTGCCAATTTCTCTTTTTCCAATTCCAATTCCCTCATTCTCAACTCGCTCTCCTTTTCCTCAGTCTGACTGGCTTTTTGTAATTCCATTCGTTTCAGTTCTATTTCTTTTTCCTTCTGCAGTTGCCATCGTTTTTCCTCCCATTCTCTCTCTCTTTGCTTATCCTCCCTTTCTCTTTGCTTATCCTCCAATTCTAATTTTCTCAATTCAATTTTATATTTAAGGGTTTCCCTTGTCTCAGGGGTTTGCTCAGAGTCCGAACTATCTCCTTGGTATTCACTAGCCTCTCCTGCTAATTTCTTTTGTAGTCTAGTAGCCATTTTCCTTAAATTTTACCTCACGATTTCTTACTATGCGGTCTCAAGGCACTTAGTTTGAGATGTTAAACGTATCCCACCGCTTGCCACCAATTGAAGAGAGGTGAGGCAGGGAAGGAATCTTTTTCTGAATCCCACCACTGCCTCCAACTGAGGAGAACTGTGCACGCGTATGAGAGGGAGGGGTGGAGGATGTGTGAATGTATGACAGGGAGGATTTAGTGGATAAGGAAGGATAACGGAACTGATTGGGTTTAAATGAGTAAAGATGGTAACTTATATAGAAAAGTACGGTAACTTATATAGATAGGTACGGTAACTGCCACCAACGTGAGGTAACAGGCTTACGGAAAGGCAAGGAGACTTATCTTTATGAACAATAACAAAATTCAAGTTTATTTTTGGTACATAAGCGTATGGTTTCAATCAGTAAACGTTCCGGATCTTAAGTTACAATGTAGTCTTTCTTGAATGGATATTTCTTAAATAACTTCTCTTCAAAACAGTATACTAAACTCCCCTGGTCAACTTATATTCCCAGCCTTTCCCCTGAGTGACCATAAGTTGCCGTCCTTAGCTGATTTCCACAGCTCCTAATCTTTTCAAAACCTAACCGCAACTGTCCTTTTTAAACCCTCACAGCAACTGAACTTTTAAAAGGGAATATGCTCTAACTGTCATCTTAGCCACGCCCCTTTTCTCCCAAGGGAAGCTGTGTTACCATGGCAACCTACCAAATGCTGCTTCCAGCTAGTTTCCATGTTAGGCTTTTCCTTGCTAATATATAACTCTTTATTTCTTTAACAAACAAATAAATAAAATCATATCAATAATCTCTGTTTAACACACAACTTCTCTACACTGACCAACCCAAGGCAACTGCTAAGACAAAGAAAAAATACAACATGCAGAAAAAATACATTAAGTTATCGTCTTTTAGTCCTCCCAAAATTTAGGAACACAGCACACAACATTGTGTTTGTTTTAAGAACACAGTTATTTTTAGGATTAGAAAATGTAGTGGGATGTGAAGGGGATAATCTATTCTTTCATTGAATAACTCAAAATGACCCTTTTATACATTAGATCAGCTGAAGTTGCAATTCAGTATTCCTCAAAACCAATTTTATGTCCCAGCAGAAATATCTTCCAATTCTTTAGACTCTATGCATAGACAGAGGAGTATCTCAAGTAATTGCTTAAATGCTGGTTTGCAAAAGTAATAAAAAAATTCAGGGTCGATGTGCTCATTTTATTTGCATTGAAATGCTGAATCATCTCTAAAACTGGATAAATTAAAACATTCTATGCCAGTTAATTAACTTAGTTGCATTGTACATCTCTCTGGACCCACAAATTATTGCAGATTAATGTCCTAATTTGTAAAGATTTCTGCAAGAGTGTTTGAACACAGTACTGGATAGTGTTATGTTCTGTGCTTTTCTGAAGTGAAGCTGATGGTACAGCTCACCTTAAGTAATATTTATATGCTTGCAGAATGAAATTCATGAATCAGCCATAAAATTCTTTGTTACAAGAATACCTGAACATAAATTACATCCTGCAATGGTCTGAAATTTCTCAAGCTTTGAGGTGAATTCATATGACTTGCTTGATTCACTCAAGATTGCCTTGGCTGCTGCAAGGTTCTCTTTTGTCACAGAAGGGGGTGGGGAGGAATATGTCTGTAAGGGAAAACACATTGATGAGGGGTAGAATGTAGTTTGTACAAATGTTTCATATTGTTCAGTGATATATAATAGGGCAGTGATGGTGGGCCTTTTAAAGATAGAGTGCTCAAACTGGATGAAGGGGGGATCAAGCACTTGGAGGGTGGCAAGGATGAGTAAGAGGAGTGGGGCAAGCATTGGGCAGGTGGGCAAGCAGCAAGGGGGTGGGCAAACAAGTGGAGTAGTGGGGGCAGGGTGGTCACCGGGGGACAGGTGAGTGAGCAAGTGGGGGGTGCGATGTTGTGGCTCAGCCTTTGCCTTTGCATGAGCCTTTGCTTTGTGTGATTCTGATGTGCCTTTACATGATTCTGATTAAGATTCTGGGTACATCATGTGTATAATGATGGGATTCAGGATGAATTGGGGGATGACTCTGATGCTGGGAATTATAGGAGTGTTCCAGCTGTGGGAAATGAAGAGCAGGGAGTTGTTCCCATGGGAATAAATCATGATGTTGTTTCTAATGAGGAATTTCAGGTGCAGGGAGTAGAAAGGGAGGATAGCGCTTTGCCGCCTGATACCAGTAATGAGCTCAGTGGCCTTGACTCTGGGGATCTCGATCGGGCTACGAGACTGGAATTGAGAGGGTTGCGGAGAAGCCTTTCCATAGCCAATAAACAAGAGTTCAAAGGGCAAAGGAACGCCTTTATGTCTTACTTTTAAAACAGTCTGCTCGCAGAGAGCTCTCTGTCAATGCAACTTCATTGCTTGATCTAGAAGCAAGTCTGCTGTCCTGTGCCAAGTTTGCCTTCCTGTAATATCTCGTGGATATATTCTGTTTGCTGGGACTTTTGGCTTTCATGAAAAGGACCTTGTTCTATGCTCTATGTTTCTATCGACTTATTACTTAAAGCCTTGGTTTTGTACCTATCTTTTGGAACTGCTCAATTACCCTTTTATGAATTATCCTTTGCCTATTTTCTAAATAAACTACAAAAGACTACTTCCTGTGTGTGGATTGGTGTCTTTAGCAAGGTGAAGCTAACCTGAGGTGCAACATGTGGATGGGATGGCGAGTGGGAGTGGAATGACAAGTGGGCAGGGGGAGGCAGTTTATTGCACTCATGCCAGGAGAGAGGGTGCTGTGTGCACCTTCTAGCACACATGTCATAACTTCGCCACCACTGTAATGCTGGCATTAAAGATAAATTAGTGAGCAGGATTCTTTTTTCTCTTCTTCCTCTTTCTTTTCTAAAACTGTTTATTTGGTGGAATTGCAAAATTGCTCTAAAATAAAAAAAATACAAAACAGTGGTAATGTGAGAAGTCAGAGTTATGAGTGCCTGCAGAAGTATGATTATAGAAACACAAATTGGAGAATCTGCATATTGATACAATTGCATGATTGAAGAGACATGTGATATGGAAGGTTTTAAATCTGGGTATGTATCTGCTATCAATAATGAGAATGAGAGATCTTGGAGATGAAACACAACTCTAAGCACAAAACTCTTATATTTCATACATGCTTTATAGTACACATAGCCTGAAGGTTACACAATATTTCAAAATAACTTAGTGCATGAAACAAAATCAGAAAGCAAAGGTGTCACTATCTTAGCCATGCATGCAGACCATCTTGGATTTGGGAGTATTTCAGATTTTGGAATTCTGGATAAGAGATTTTGTGATGTGATTTTATATGCTTTTATGGTTTTAACCTGGATTGTTTTAATACTAATGTTTAATACTGTTTAAATATTTGTATACTTGTATATTTTAAGTTTTATTACAATGTTTTAAGTTGTGAGCTGCTTTGTGTCTCTGTATGGAGAGAAAAAGCGGGATATAAATAAACGTGATGATGATGATGATGATGATGATGATACAGCTTTTTCGAAAAACATGACTGGATGCTACTAGTGACTGCACGTAATATTACATTAATAACAGATTTTATGCCTTTTAACTCAAAGCAATTTTTAATCTCTTCTCAATTTTCATTCCCATTTTGATTAACACCCGGCCCAATGAATTCTGGAAAAGATGAAAGGCAACTTAACTGTCATTAGACATTGCTTGATTGACTGTAATAAGTGGTCTACTGTGGATTTTGGAATTTAGTATTTAAAGAATTAGACCATTTGTATCACTTCTGCTGGACTCAAGTTTGGCCAAAAAAAATCAGTGAAATGAAGCACCTCAATAGAGTGGAATATGCAATAGTCTCTTAGAGTAACTTGCAATATTTTTTTCCAAAAACCACATTAGTGTAACTGATGTATTTCCATATTACAGTATATGCTTATGCTATAACAAACCTAAAAAGCCAGACAATATACACAAACTCTTTTGGTCCGCGATTTTCTACTGCATTGGCCAAGAGCACATCTGAACTAACAACCTAATAGGAAGAGCCACAGATCAGTTCTGTGGCAGACAAACATTGCACAGAGCTACTCCCGAATAACATGAGGCAAGGCCAATTTAAATTGGCTTTGTCCTGCATTTGTCCTGCATTAACCAAAGTCATGGGATAATTAGAATTCTGGCCCCAAATTCAGAGTATTTCCCAACTTTGGGCTCATGTAAACAGTTGGGTGAGTTCTAAAATGGAACTGGATGCAACTGTTTTCACAGCTATCTTGTCATTCCTGGACTTCAGCATCCCCAGGGACATGAAATTGTATTTACTTTTGCACTATGGCTCTGAAACCTCTATCAACACAAAACACACACTGTCCAGATGATCCAATGTAAGAGTTTATTAAAAGCAGAGTATAATAAAATCTGGATATATGAAAAGCAAGCAAATATAAAAAGGGAATCGAAACTCAAAAGGTTATTTCCATAGAAGCCAAAAGTACAAAAATCCATTCAAGGAAAGCATCTAAAACAATTCCACTGATATATTCAAATGCAGGGTATATAAATCCAAGGCAGGCAAATCTATGCCTCACAAGTCCAGGATGCAGGAACAGCTTGAAAACTTGAATACATGAATTCCAAGGCCCATGAAACCGAGAGCACTTCACCTGAATGCAGCATTGTTCTCACAAAGATTATATCAACACAAACCACTTTTAAAAAGCCAGAATCCCTCCCATGAGATCATTTCTCCTGCACCTGCCTTCCCACTCCTTATCTCTAAATCACTTGGAGGAGTTATTCTGTTTTAAGTGCAAACCTTGTTTCCTCAATTCCAATCTCTTTGACCTCAACAAACATTGATTTCCCACATTTCCCTTAGTCTGCACTTCTGGCAGGTTCCCATGGGAATGGATATCGCACTGTTTGAAACTGCCAGGAGATTTCAAAAATCTCTTTCTGGGCCGCTTTCAGTCTCCTCTGGGCCTTGTGAATCTCTCCCAGCATCTCCTTCCTCCTTATCTGAACACTCCGCATCTGACCAGGCCACAACATTTAACATCCCCTCCTGTTCTCTGTGTTGGAGCCACAGTACAAATCCTACTGGTCAGCCATCATCTGCAGTGACATCAGAGTTACAAGGTGATCAGGAAAGAGTGTGAGAGGATAGGGTGATTCCTCCAAACCCCTCCCTATTCACCCAGTTGGCCTGGCTGATGTCACTATAGGCACTGGCAATGACCAGTAGGGCCCATGTAATGGCCAGAGACTACTACACACAGGATAGAAGTGGGTAGCAATAGTAATCATCATCATCCTCATCAACAACTTTATTTCTACCCCACCCTATCTCCCCGTGTGGACTCAGTTAGGGTGGCCATACAGTTTGGATGAACCAGGTTCAGTTCTACTGGACAGTTGGGATTCTCTCTTACCACCACTATGGCTGGGGATAGCAGGTCAGTTTAGATCCACTCCAAACTTTTGTAATGTGAAAGAATGGAGTTGTTAGCTGCTCTCTTCCTATATTGAGACAGGAAAATCAAGGTCTAACACAGAATCAGAGTAATAGCAGCTTAGAAAATATAGAGGGGGGGGGACCCTAAGAATATTATTGGTAAATCTTGAGCCATTTACACTGAATAATTGGTGCAGTTAGACACTACTTAACTGGCATAGTTCCGTGTTATAGAATCTTCAGATGTATTGCTCGGGGAGGTACAAGCACTCTTTGGCAAAGAAAGCTTAAAGACTTTCTAAAACTACCATGATTCCATATTACTGAGCCATGGCAGTTAAAGTGGTATCAAACTGCCCTAATTCTACAATATAGATATACTCCAAGATCACAAGTTCAAAGTAATATGGCTTTTTGATTAGCAGGGACAATTACATCATCTCTTACCTTTCTCATTCGGCTTCTGTATTCCATCTGAGCATAGTTTCAGTTCTCACAGTAGCTCAGGATAACATATTTGATCAGAAACAATATGTAGTAACGTTGTGACCTATTGCTATGATGTTATAAAGTATTTTGGATTGTCATTCTGTGGACAATGAAGCCCAATTTGTTTTACAAAATACATATTTCTAACAGTGAAGAAAACAGGTTCTGACCCAGGCCAATATATTTTTAGAATCTTTTGGAGGTGTTCCAAAGACTGGAACTTTGGAAATTATCATTTATTATCACATAATGGCTAAAAAGTTGGTAGGTAAATAAAGCATAAAGGTCTGGCAAATGTAGACAGACTGGGAAACAGAGGAAAGATAATGGATAAAGTAGGAAAATGCATGCCTATGACAAAAGTTGTCCAGGTGAGAAGATTTTTGATAAACTGATTTGAAATCTATTCTCCCCCTGCCTCCTGCTAATATTCTAACATGTTATTTACATTTTTCAAAAATGAGAGTAGAATATCCACAGTTTTATCAAGAACTCACTCCCTATATGGCATATTTATGAAGGTCTCCTGGTCTCAGAGTCAACACAATAGTCTCCAGTAGGCTATCAAGGGAAAAGAAAATCCTGAAGCTCTCACATTTGGGAGTCTGTGTTAAGTTTATTTAACAAATGTGTATTGGGGAAACTTCAAAGGAGATCAAAATAATGCTTTGAAGTGTCATAGTACATTGGCCATTTCTTTTTCTTTTTCTTTTTCTGAGACAGAAGAAGAAGAGGAAATGTTGACTCTATTTTAAGCATAGGTTCTTAGATATTGACACTATAATATTGCAAGGTACTTGCATAATACAAAACTATGCTTACAATAACAGGGAAAGCAACTACATTAAATTAGCATTGTAGTTGCTACTTTCTTTCAAGTTGATTTTCTTTTAGGCTTCATTTTATCAGGGGCTGAATTATATATACGAAGAGAGCGGAGACAAAACAGCTCAGCAGTTCATTCATCTTGGGGTACCAAGAGAATCAACCATTCTCAGCTGTACACTTTTACCAATAAAATTTCACAGTATGTGTTTAAAAAGTAACACTTTCATGAATAGAAATCTGAATTTTAATATATTTGAAGAGAATATATTCTCAACACAATTTTGCTAGCTGTGATTTTGAAAGAAGGACAATGACCAACTGTTTCTGGATGTATCAGTGGGTGTTAGTCTCTTAACATTTTCCATCTGCAGCATTTCTGAATAGATTTACAACTAATGACAAATAGTCTTCGTAATATTTTCCAAGTATCACTTGGACTAGAGCTCATTTCTTAAATGACACACAGAAAGACTGGAGGCAAAAGAATTCTTCCTGTGAAAGTTACTGCTTGGCACTGTCTTGTCATCTTTTTAAAAATAAACCATGATAGTATTTGATCGAGATTATTCACTGTGTCACAAAGAGATGGTTCTTCTTCTTCTTCTTCTTCTTCTTCTTCTTCTTCTTCTTCTTCTTCTTCTTCTTCTCTCTCTCTCTCTCTCTCTCTCTCTCTCCCCTCCCCACAATACTTTGGCTATGGCTGGCTCTTCTGTAACAAAATGAGGTTGCCACTTTAGATATTATGTTTAAAAAGAAATGTTTTTTCCCCACTGGTCTCCATCTTTTTATGTAGCTGTAACCAAATGAATTTGCAATTTTATGCTTATAGAGCAGTTATTCTGGAGCAAATTCTATTTAACCTGGTGGGAAAATGTGTAAAGATTCCTTCACTAATTCTTGTGTGTATATACATCTTCAAGTTACTTATTGGCATATGTCAAGACCATACATCGCATGAGATTTTCTTAGGCAATCGACATTCCGAGATTGTTTGCCAATTCCTTCCAGTGAAACACATCCTACGGCACTTAGTGCACCTTTCAGATAAGTTATGACCCTGCTTAGCTTCCAAAAACAGACAAGATATGAAGCCTGCAGGGCATTTCAGTTCTAGTAATTGTGCTATTTTGACTTTAAGTTCATATTGCCATAGTTTCAGCTCTCCCTTTGTCAAATGTTTCTAAGTAACAAAAAGGTGTGTGAACATAGCAATTGAAGAAAAGTACTCCTCGATTATATCAAAGAAACATCTCACACAATATCCTGTGCCCCATGGTGAAGCAACATCTGTTTTCAGCAAGCCCACAAACACAAAGGCAACACTTTTGTTCCCCCCATTGTTTTCCTTCTAGTTACCAGAATTCCAAAGCATACTGCCTCTGGACCTAAAGATTTTGTTCAGCTCTCATGTCTACCTGCCTGTGATGGAAGTATTTTGCCTGCAGGTATCACTATGATCTCCCTATTAAGCTATGTTAGCTTGTGGTCATGACCAATCTGATGGCAGCAAATGCCTTATGCTAAATAATGCATTGGGTGCTTAGAAACAATTTATACTAGGACTCTACATATTTGATACATTTACATAATGTGATCACAAATACACAGTCCTATGGGAGGGGGTTACATATTTGGTGTTTAAAGTGTGATTGATTTACATTTTGTCACATGCCATTTTGTCACACATATTTTGATAAGTAGTTTTATTAAATGTGCCACCAGACGATCACTAGGAGACCTACCTTCCTTCCTTCCTTCCTTTCTTCCTTCCTTCCTTCCTTCCTTCCTTCCTTCCTTCCTTCCTTCCTTCCTTCTTTCCTCTGCTCCTAATCTGGTGGCCATTTTTATTAATGAATGCTCTCCTATTTGTAACCAAGTTTTTTACCCAAACATGATTATTTGTTAATAATTTCTGAGAAGAACACTTCCATGGTACAGAAGAAACATTTAATTTTGTACATAGGCTGTCCAGTCCTTAGATGACATTTCAGTTTTATCTTAGTGATGGCATTCATAGAATCATAGAATCATGGAATCATAGAGTTGGAAGAGACCTCATGGGCCATCCAGTCCAACCCCCTGCTAAGAAGCAGGAAAATCATAGTCAAAGCACCCCCAACAGATGGCCATCCAGCCTCTGCTTAAAAGCCTCCAAAGAAGGAGCCTCCACCATACTCCGTGGCAGAGAGTTCCAGTGCCAAACAGCTCTCACAGTGAGGAAGTTCTTCCTAATGTTCAGCTGGCATCTCCTTTCCTGAAGTTTGAAGCCATTGTTTTATCTTAGTGATGGCATTCATAGAATCATAGAATCATGGAATCATAGAGTTGGAAGAGACCTCATGGGCCATCCAGTCCAACCCCCTGCTAAGAAGCAGGAAAATCATAGTCAAAGCACCCCCAATAGATGGCCATCCAGCCTCTGCTTAAAAGCCTCCAAAGAAGGAGCCTCCACCATACTCCGTGGCAGAGAGTTCCAGTGCCAAACAGCTCTCACAGTGAGGAAGTTCTTCCTAATGTTCAGCTGGCATCTCCTTTCCTGAAGTTTGAAGCCATTGTTTCGCATCCTAGTCTCCAGGGCAGCAGAAAACAAGTGTGCTCCCTCCCCCCTATGACTTCCCCTCACATATTTAGACATGGCTATCATGTCTCCTCTCAGCCTTCTCTTCTGCAGGCTAAACATGTCCAGGTCTTTAAGCCTCTCCTCATAGGGCTTATTCTCCAGACCCTTGATCATTTTAGTCTCTCTCCTCTGGACAGTTTCCAGCTTGTCAACATCTCTCTTCAATTGTGGTGTCCAGAATTGGGCACAGTATTCCAGGTGTGGTCTGACCAAGGCAGAATAGAGGGATAGCATGACTTCCCTGGATCTAGACACTATATTCCTATTGATGCATGCCAATT
Source organism: Anolis carolinensis (assembly GCF_035594765.1). NCBI lineage: Eukaryota > Metazoa > Chordata > Lepidosauria > Squamata > Anolidae > Anolis > Anolis carolinensis. The sequence goes on from NC_085844.1 coordinate 107,913,526, forward strand.
TCCTGTTGGATTTTTTAGTGGCTGCATCACATTGTTGGCTCATGTTTAACTTGTTGTCCACAAGGAGTCCAAGGTCTTTTTCTCATGTACTACTGTCGAGCCATGTGTCCCCTATTCTGTATCTTTGCATTTCATTTTTTCTGCTGAAATGAAGTATCTTGCATTTGTCCCTGCTGAACTTCATTTTGTTAGTTTCGGCCCATCTCTCTAGTCTGTTAAGATCATTTTGAATTCTGCTCCTGTCTTCTGTCTTCCTGTCTTGATGATCATGCCTTCTAGCCCTTCATCTACGTCGTTAATAAAGATGTTGAACAGAACCGGGTCCAGGATGGAACCCTGCTGCACTCCACTCGTCACTTCTTTCCAAGATGAAGAAGATGCATTGGTGAGCACTCTTTGGGTTCATTCGCTTAGCCAATTACAGATCCACCTAACATTAGTTTTGTCTAGCCAAGACATAGCTTTCCTAATCTGTACTGTATAAAACTATTTGCACTTTTTTGGCCCACTACCCTTTTTAGGAGCCAACCCAAGTTTTTATCAAAGTGTGCTTATTGTTTATTGGTATATGTGATTTTATTTGTTTATGATTTGTTTTTATTGCTGAGTTTTATATTCCTATTGCCTGGGCTTGGCCCCATGTAAGCCACCCTGAGTCCCCTCGGGGAGATGGGGCGGGGTATAAAAATAAAATTATTATTATTATTATTATTATTATTAGTAGTAGTAGTAGTAGTAGTATTATAGCACCCATTGAATGAATGAAATCAAGGAGTTTGTGTGCAAGAGACCTTTGATTGATAGGACCCCATTTAGTAATCCCCATGCGTACTCCACTCGAAGTAAAACACTAGACAAAGCATTCACTAATATGAGAAGTGTGAAACAGGCAAAATATTTCCTCTTGATGCAGGGAAACCATAGGATCACTTGCAAGCAGCCTGTGTTTCTGATTCTGGCAACTAATTCACCATAACCATATGACAAATAAACTAAGAGGAACAGAAGGGACTGGGATTGCTAGCCTCATCACACCAGTAGTTTCTGTGAAAAACGTGAAAAACAATGTGAAAAAACCAATCTTTTAAAGTAAAGTTTCCTTAGCAAGATTTCCTTAGCAAGATTTCTTTCCAGGGGATTTGCCTTACTTTGAGGTTAAGAAAGTCAATTGCCGAAATTCACTTGCTAGGTGTCCATGGCTGAGAAATGTCTCTAATGCTCAAACCACTGCTATCTCTCTCTGCAACTTTTGCCCATATACTAAGGATTTTTAATGCTTTCCTGAAACTGATGCACATTTCATGGTTCAAACATTAAAATATGTGGTTGTTGTATGTTTTCCAGGCTGTATGGCCATGTTCTAGAAGTATTCTCTACTGAGGATGCCTGCCATAGATGTGAGCGAAACGTCAGGAGAGAATACTTCTAGAACATGGCCATACAGCCCAGAAAACATACAACAACCCTGTGATCCCGGCCATGAAAGCCTTCAACAACACATTAAAATATGTGCATTATTTTGTCTGTTCTTCCCAAAAATATGTGTTGTAAAATATATGAATGTCAAAGGTGAGACATGCCTTTTCCCACAACAGAATCCATTTTTTTTTCTTTCCTCCCCTATCCACAATAACAGAGTTAAGGAAAGGAAAGGAAAAAAAGAATAGCCACAGGAGTAAATAAAATGTAGAGAAAGAGAGCTGTATGCAATTAATCAATGTAATGGGTAGCCTGACCCTGAGGTAAACAGCACTTAAACATGGCAGGCATGTATGGTTCTGCATATGTATGCATTGTGATAGTAGAAGAAAGCATAATAGGTTGTAAATGAAGTGTAACCTTCAGACAGAATACATTTTAGACCACTTGGAACAGAAAGAAAAAAATAGTAGAAAAAAATACGGCCAATTCTTGACTATACTCTTTGTGATACATTGGTCCCTTCTAAAATGACATTTAATCCAGATTATCAAAGCAGATAATCCACATTATCTGCATTGAACTGGAATATATGAGTCTATACTTCCATATAATCCAGTTCAATTTAGATAATCTGGATTTTATATGGTAGTGTAGATGAGGCCATTGAAAGCTAGACAGAAAGACAGTCCAGTAAATTAACAGATGAATGATAGATATCAGGGTTGCTATTTCTCACATGTTCTTTTATTGACAAAAATGCCCCTTTATCTGTAAACATGGATAGGGGTGCATTTTATCCTCTGCATTAACAACCCATTTTTGTTTTTTCATAAAGTATGTCATTGAAGCGTTGTTAAAGAAAGTCTGGAAAAGGCTGAAAAATTACCAAAATACGAACAGTGTACTCATTTATATTCAGCTAATAAGGTTGGCATTAAACTAGATTTTCTACTGTCCTTTAAAAATGGTGGTTAAACTATTGAAAATGCCAGCCCAGCTTAGTTTTTTATTGTTATGTAAGCATTTGTAGTAGCTGGTAAATACTTACTTTGCTACTTTCTTTTGCTAGATGTTGGCTTGATTTCTGACTCTTTTTATAACCTATTTGTCACCTGCTACTGCCTGTACTTTATTGCCTAAAGCAAAGTTTGAAAACACACTAAATCCTTACACCCTTGGATTACTTTACCAATACAAACAGCAAATGGAAGATCTGCTGAACAAAAAAATCCAAGTTCATTTGGGAAATGAGATTGCTTGCTAAACATGGAAAGAGGATATCAAGGATATATGAGGATTTTTGTTACTGACAACACTGTGGAAGCTTTTTTAGACCTAAGAAGTACCACTAGCTGGCTTTTAAAAATGTTATTTTATTTTTCCAATAATGAAGGTATTATCTATGTTACATCACCACTGCAACTTAGGGCCTTATAACACTAATCTTTTATGCCATGTTATTCTATTTGAAATCTGCTCCATTTTGTGTGAGCAGCAAATTGCTGACACCTTCTATCATGCTGTTGCCATGTTTGCTCTTTAAGTGTCATTTACATTGGAATTTTTGGGCACCTAAAATTTTGGGCAGACTCCCGTTTCCCACCACATGTTTTGTGATTTGTTCATCTAACATATATAAAGAAAGGAGGGAGGGAGGAGAAAGGGAGAGAACCATAAAACATACACATATTAATACTGTATTTCTTCAATTGTACCCTATTTTCCCCAAAATAAGACCTATCATGATTTTTGAGCATTTCTGAAGATGCTTGAAATATAAGCCCTATTTCAAAACTAAACTCTAGATATAGTTCATTTAAAAGGTCAGTTTGGAAAAATAAGGCTGCCTCTGAAAACAAGCTCTAACACATCATTTGGAGTAAAAAAAATAATAACATAAGATCCTGTCTTATTTTTGGGAAAACATGGTAAGATGCCATTGATTGTAAGACATACCCTAATTTCAGTACCACCTGCACCAGTAAGAATACATGAGGTATTTTATCACTGCTGGTGATTCTAATACATGCCCCATTTTAGTGGGTGGAGTGTGATTGTAATGTGGGGTTTGATATTAAGAGCTGTTTCTATAATTAAAAGTTTGTCATACCCCAGCCACCTTTGGCTTCTGAACCTGATCCAGAAATGAACTATGATAGACTAGAGAGATGGGCCGAAACTAACAAAATGAAGTTCAACAGGGATAAATGCAAGATACTTCATTTCGGCAGAAAAAATGGAATGCAAAGATACAGAATGGGGGACGCCTGGCTAGAAAGCAGTACATGTGAAAAAGATCTTGTGGACAACAAGTTAAACATGAGCCAGCAATGTGATGCAGCTGCTAAGAAAGCCAATGGGATTCTGGCCTGCATCAATAGGGGTACTAGCATCTACATCCAGGGAAGTCATGCTACCCCTCCATTCTGCCTTGGTCAGACCACACCTGGAATACTGTGTCCAATTCTGGGCACCGCAGTTGAATGGAGATGTTGACAAGCTGGAATGTGTCCAGAGGAGGGCAACTAAAATGATCAAAGCTCTGGAGAACAAGCCCTATGAGGAGAGGCTTAAAGAACTGGGCATGTTTAGCCTGCAGAAGAGAAGGCTAAGAGGAGACCTGATAGCCATGTACAAATATGTGAGGGGAAGTCATAGGGAGGAGGAAGCAAGCTTGTTTTCTGCTGCCCTGCAGACTAGGGCACAGAACAATGGCTTTAAACTACAAGAAAGGAAATTCCACCTGAACATCAGGAAGAACTTCCTCACTGTGAGGGCTGTTCGGTAGTGGAACTCTCTCCCCCAGACTGTGGTGGAGGCTCCTTCTTTGGAAGCTTTTAAACAGAGCCTGGATGGCCATCTGTCAGGGGTGCTTTGAATGCGATTTCCTGCTTCTTAGCAGGGGGTTGGACTGGATGGCCCATGAGGTCTCTTCCAACTCTACTATTCTATGATTCTATGATTCTATGACCAGGATGAAGCTTATACTGACTTTTTACCTAGTCCACAGAGCTCTTTCCAATTACAGCTGCCGACTGTTGATAGCTCGGATAATTCCTTAATTGGGATAGAAAGTGAAAATATTACTCCCATGGCTGAACCAGATGTTCTTAGTTCCCCAGAGAATGTGTCCTTTAACAGAAGGGAGTTTCTGCATCGCCAGAAATCTGAGAAACAAGAACTCTGCAAGAGTAACCGCTTGGCATCTCGAGGGGATAATGGATAGAATCATTTCCCTTGGGAACCTTTAGGGAGTGGCTTTCCTTGTTTGTGATCAAATCTAAGTTCCTTAAAAGTGTTGTGCACCGTGGACACTTTGCGGTGTCAACTATTTCCTGAGAAAGGTTCACCAACTCTAGCTCGTGTTTCTTCCAAGCCAAGTTTCCAGATCCTGCCGGCTAAGCCGAGCCATGACTCCCGAGTAGACCCCGAGTAAGTCTACTTCCTTGCCTGTTTCCTGAACCAAGTTTTGCCTCAGCTTCATCTCGTTCCTGCCTTGATGTCAAAGACTTCCTAGTGACTTTGGATTTTGTTATTCAGTCTTGCTTCCTTGTTGTTCCCTGCTCAAGAACTTTCCAACAGTTTTGAGCATGTTTCGGTTTCTTGACTTTGGACAATAATATTGGGCATTTCCCTTCAATTCTTTGGACTAATTCATACCTTTTCATAAAGGACTATTATCTGCTCAACCTTTCCACCTATTCATTCCTGGATTTATAATTGTTTTAATAAAGATATTATATGATTATCGGTCTCTGTATGATTTTCAGTGCTCATATTGCCCTAGGATTTATTATTTGATTTAAAAGAATACAGTAACAAAAATCAGCAGTAGGGATGTATGAGATGTCCAAGAACTGTACAATTTTCAGTTTCAGTTTCAGTTTCAGCTTCCTCCTCCCCCTTGCATTTTCCAGGAAATTCCCAGAGTCGGGAGGGGAGTGCTGCCTGCTTTCATTCTGGTAAGATTCAGCCCATTGGTGTTAATGGGGAAAATTTATAGGCTCGTTTCTCTGTCATTTTAGGCCTATCAGGATGAAATTTACCTTGCTTGTAGACCACATTTGCAACTGCAAGCCTGCCAAGTTTCAGAATGTTTCATCAATCCACTGATTTTGGAGAAAATTTTGAAGTTTTTACCATAGCATTTTTTAAAAAAAAATTCACAAGAATGGGGTCTGGAAACTGAAGTTCCAACCAGTTCATGCTACAAGAAGGGAGGAGAATAGACACAGTCAACCAGCTCTCTGATTGGCAGAGAATCAGTGCCCGCACTGCATAAAGGGCTGCTGGGAAAGTGAGTTCCTGGTGGGGCCCTCGCTGGAAGAGAGGCTCAGGGAAGTCTTTCCCATCTTTTTCTCTCTTTCTCTTTCACTTATTTGCCTCAAGCAGGTGCTCTGCCCGGGAAGGGGGGGGGGGGGCTTCAGGCAGGAATGGAGGAGGAAGAAAGAAGATGAGGAGCCACAACCACCAGATGCCTACTCTTGCCTGATTTGAAAGGCCATCAACACTCTGCAGCCTCTGCAGCCTCCACTTCAGCCCCATCACCTCCATTAGCTGAAAGATCTGGCTGCTTGTGATCCATTCTGGTTAAGGATTTGGCTGGGTTCTGCCAAATTTTCCCAAATCCCAAATCATCAAATGGAATTCTGGACACCACTAGTATTGGTTATGAGGGATTTAAAAATACTAAAAATGTGATCTTCTTCACCAGAGCACCAGGAATAGTCTGGGGCTTCTTTGTCAAAGATTTCCTTCAGAGGTAAGAGATAACCTGGCCACACCATAATTTGGGCACTAACAATCACTGGTGGAAGAAAGCACTATGCTAAATACACACTCTAAATAGTTACAGATATGTGGCAGAAAGGGGAGGTCAATAAAAGATCATTTTCATAGTGAAAAAAGTGACTTTTCAATGATCCCAGAGTGCAATAATGCTTGGAGAACAGCAATGTCATGCAATAACACTGAAGCTCCAGTGAGAGTAATGCAGTTCTGTAATGCACTAACAGCACTATAGGGTGTGATTGGATTAACACATGAGCGAGAAAAGTGCAGCTTGCAGATCATATTCAATCACATTTAGGGCTGGAGAAATACAAACTTTTGGTGTTAGATGGATGCAGAATGTTTGCAATGAAATGCAAGAAATGTTTGGATTGTGAAAGAATAAGATTTGACTATAGTTAATCCTTCTGTAGCTGTGTTTGCCAGCCTGCAATAGGCAAGATAACAGCAGCTGCCTATGGAATCTCTTATCAATTAGAAGAAAAAGAAGAAAAAGAGGGGAGTAGCTAAACCTGCTACCACAGATCTAGTCACCAAAATGAAAATTTTAGGTGGATGCTGGTGAAAGAAAGGAAAAGCTTTTAGAAGATTCAAAATGCTTTCATTTGCTTGTAGACAATATAAAGTTTACTGCAAGTCTGTTTTTCCGTTATATGGCTTGGATAAACTTATCTTTATTATTTCTATGTTCACCCTGAGGACCTTTTCATCAGCTGCCCCAAGACTGTGGAATGACTTGCTAGAAGAGTTTCAACAGCTAGATCAGCTGTTGGAATTTAAGACACAATTGAAGACCTCTTTTGGCAGGCCTACCAAGTTAATTTTCAATTGTTAATTTTAATCTGCATTTCATCAGTGGATTTTAACTTGTATTTTAACTGTGTATACTGTTGCATGCCTTTTAATAGTGCTTCTCTTAATGCTTTATTTCTTGTTTTAATGATGTATCCTGCCTCGAGCTGCAGGGATAGGCAGGTTGTTGTTGTTGTTGTTGTTGTTATTATTATTATTATTTCCTCCTCTAGTACCAAATTTCCTGTTAAAGAAGTAATGTCTAGGAGCACATCGACTTTATAAACTGAAGGCCCATCTAGATATACCTGAGACCTGGCTTGGTTCTACCACAGGCGTCCAAATGACGTCTCCAGTAAAACCGAATTAATTAGATACCCAGTAAAACCCGGATCTTAGGTAACATCCAGGTCTTTCCAGGTGTGAACCCTGTGTGGACTGTGCCTGGGGACCATGTCATGTGATACCCAGGCCCAATCCATACAACAATCTCAGTTTTTCAGCCTCCATGATCCCAAAAAAACAAGAGGGCACCTACCTCTCCCCCAAAACCCCAAAATAAGCCCTTAAAAGTATTTAAAACTTACTGAGCCACCAGTAAAATTGTCTTTCAGTCCTCCTGGCATGTAGCAATGATATGCCAGGAGACAGGGGGCAGGAGCAATTTTCCTCCATACGCCCCTCCTGGCACTTAAACACTTTAAACACGCCAGAAGGACAGAAGGACACCTTAATGATGACCCGATAAGGTTTATTTATTTTAAGTCTTGTTTTGAGGAGCTTCAGGGTGGCATCTATACACACCCCCAGGGAAATCTCAGGGTTTTTTGGGGGGGGGGGGGGGTTGGAGACAGAAATGCGGGCCAAAGCAGGTTTAAAAAACCCACTTTGGTGATCATTTCTGTCATGTGTGGAAGTGCCTTTAGATACCCTTGTACTATAGAAAAGCCTCCATGGGACTAATTTTATAATATCTATATGTCTGTATCTATATCTGAAACAGTTAAAAGCATGGTATTGGAAAGATACAATAACTGACATTAAGGTGGAATGTGTACCTGGATAAGTAAGGTGAGAGACTTGATGACCAACATGATCAGAGACCTGGAGCTTTTGCTTGTGGCTCAAGATGCCAGAACATGGCATGTGATGGGTGTGAGGTTATAGGCTATTTAAGGCCTAGCCATCTCTTGAGAATTTGAGACCAGTTTACAGCATGGCATCCCTTTTGGTGAATGGTAGAATTATGGAATGGCCTGTACATTTCCTAGAATTCGGTGATGAGGAAGAAGACAACACTTAAAGCTGAATTTTACTCTCACATACAGGATCCTGGGACACGGATGGGAATATCCTGGTTTACCTTCCAAAAAGGGGCTTGTTGGGGAGTAATTTAACTATTAGATTGCCTTTGGGGCTCAGTTGTTTCTCCAAAGGAAGTACTAAGGATGTAGTCTATGGCCTCATCCACATTCCCATGTAATGCAGTTTCATTATGCAGTACAACTGTATTGAACTGTTTTGTATGAGTCTATATTGCTATATAATGCAGTCCAGTGCAATTAAACTGAATTATATGGCAGTGTAGATGGACGTGGGGCAGACATCTGGCCTCAGCTGAACCAACATCAGGTTTTGCCTCCCCTCTTGCTCCTTTCAGGCTCAATCAGCTTAAGTAAGAAATAGGTCATATAAAGAAATCTTTTTAAATCCATTTTTCTGTGTCAGGTCTAGTTATTCCACGGTTTATTATAAAATAATGGATAGGAGGGTATTAAGAAAAGCAGCATCTTCCACTGATTCACTGAAGAAGTGGGCAGCTGGGCATGTATTGCAAGAGGAATTCACTCAGGTATTCCAGAACCCAAGTTCATTATGACTTCATAGTTCAGAATCACAATCTTGAATTGGATCTGGAAATAAACAGGTAGCTAGTGCAATCATTGACTGAATATGCTCACAACATCCCATGACTGTCAGGAAATGGGCTATGTTTATTCTACAACAATAGTTGCAGCTTCTGAAGCTTTTTCAAGGGCATGTAGAATATACTGTTGCTGTTGATCTCAAAGTAACAAGTGCATGGAAGGCAGCTGTCAGATTCGTACTATCAGAATGCATTATGCCTTCAGATGATCGGACAACCTTTCAATCTTATAGGGCAAAAGCTACAGTGAACACTCTAGGGCCATTCTAGGAATACTCTTTGAAATAAATCTATGGCAGACTTCCTAATACTGGCAGAAAAGATGGGCAAAATTGGTTGTGAGTTCACCTTTGCTCTATGTTTAATAGAGCACATTATTTCTATATGCCAAGATATGCAACGTATGATTCCTATGATGCATGTTAACCCCATACCCTTCAACTGTCCCATTTTGGCAGGGTCAATTTTCACGAATCCTCTGTTATTCTCCTTTCTCAGCTGCTTTTACTCTCTTCTTCTTCTACTTTTCGGCTTACTTACAGTTGTTTCAAACTGAGTTGAAAGTGAGGAAGTAGTTGACACTGAGTCAACACAGTAGGAAGCAGGGAGAAGAAAGGAGAAATTGAAGTAGAGTATTATAGTCTCATCCTGTATTAGCTTGTCTACTTTTCTCATTAATAAAGTTTGCCATCTTGACTACACTCTGATATTGCTTGGCCATCTGTCTCAGATTTCATCTATAGAATATTGAAGGGTATGTGTCCCGAAATGTCAGTATACCATATATACACTCCTAGTTTTAAATGGGAAAAATGACCAGCAGTAATCTCTGAAGTGTCTAGAAGTATAATTGGCCATTTTGCAGCATTTTTCTGTGCATGGGCTTGAACAGTAGCTCTCCCCAGAGGTGGTATTATCTGTAGATATCTCCAAGGTCATGTGGCCAGCATGACTGCATGGAACACCATTATCTTCCCGCCAGAGCTGTATCTATTGATCTACTCACATTTGCACGTTTTTGAACTGTTAGGTTGGCAGAAGCTGCGGCTAACAGCGGGAGCTCACCCCACTCCCTGGATTCAAACCGCTAACCTTGAAGCCCCACCTTTTGGTCAAAATGAGGAGGCACAGGCATAAATGGGATTGCCAGTATCCAGAGGATGGAGAGGTAGGATATGGATCCTCAAACCACTACATCTTGTCTGCCTCTGATCTACATAGCAAAGGGTGAAGTTCATTGGTGCCATATAAAACAACTCACAACTTATGATATTAACAATGTATTCATTTATTTTATTTCTATTGCATGTAGCTTGAGAGCCTTTTTGTTAAGGCTTTCTCTAAAGTATGATTTACCCAGTATTGACAGGGACCCAGGGACCAAATAATACCAGAGTCTGAACCAAACAATAGACACAGTAACCATAAAGCATGAGAAAACTGCAACAACAAAGTTCTGGAAAGAGCTTTGGGAAAATAATAAGAACTACAACAAAAATGCTGGGTGGATAAAGGAGTTTGAAGGAAAATTCTCACAGAAAAAAATGGAACAGATGGAAATAATAACTGAAATGATCAGCAAACGAGAGCAAAAAGTCAAGAACTGGACATTGCCTGGTAGTGATCAACTTCATGGATTTTGGCTCAAACATCTGATTAGTTTACATGGAAAAATGGCCCAACAATTCAATGAGATGCTTCAGAAAGGAAGTATCAGTGAATGGCTAACAACTGGAAGGACATACCTGATACAAAAGGATCCAGCAAAAGGAGCAGCACTAGGAAACTACAGGCCAATAACGTGTCTACCCACTATGTTTAAACTACTGACTGGCATCATAGCTGACAAAGTTCAAGATTATCTTGAAGAAAAAAACATCTTGCCAGATGAACAGAAAGGCAACAAACGGAAAAGCAGGGGCACAAAAGACCAGTTATTGATTGATAAAATGATTCTGGAGAACTGTAAGAGCTGAAAAGCTAATCTTCACATGACGTGGATTGACTACAAAAAGGCCTTTGACTCACTCCCACACAGCTGGATCATCAAGTGCCTGGACGCCATCGGGATTTGTAAAAACATTGGCACCTTTATTGGAAACATGATGGAGCACTGGAAAACTGAACTGTTTGTTGGAAATGAAAGCTATGGACTTGTCAACATCAGAAGAGGAATTTTCAGGGGAGATTCATTGTCCCCTCTGCTTTTCATTATTGCCATGATCCCTCTGTCAACAATCTTACAAAAAACAAATCTCGGCTATCAAACAACTAAGAAATCTCACAAAATTTCACATCTGATGTACATGGATGACCTGAAGCTGTATGGGAAAACGCAAACTGAAATCTAGTCTGACTAACACTGTCTGAATTTTTAGCACTGATATCAGCATGGAGTTTGGTTTGAACAAATGTTCGACAGTGGCATTGAAGAAGGGAAAAATCATTGAAAGTGAGGGCATAAATATGCCTAATGGCCAAACAATAAAGTGTCACCAGCCAGAGGCCTATAAATATCTGGGCATACTACAGCTGGACAACATCAAGCATGAACATGGGAAAACTGTGGTCAGCAAAGAATACAAACAAAGCGTCAGAAAAATCCTCAAAAGCAACCTCAATGGAAGCAACACCATCAAGGCCATAAACACCTGGGCCATGCCTGTCATAAGATATACTGAGGGCATTATCAATTGGACACAGATGGAACTGGACAATTTGGACAGAAAAACAAGAAAACTCATGACCATTCATCATTCACTGCACCCTCGCAGTTATGTTGACCGGCTATATCTGCCTAGAAGATCAGGGGGCAGAGGACTCTTACAAGTAAAACCAGCAGTCAAAGAAAAAGAACATGCCCTGGCAGAATATGTAAAGCAAAGTGAAGAACCTGCTCTGATTGAAGTAAAAAATCAGAAACTCCTCAAAGCACAGCAGACAAAAAACCAGTACAAGAAAACCACACAAAAAAACAAAACATTGCATGGAAAGTTCCTTGACAAAATTGAAGGCAAAGCTGATAAGGAGAATACCTGGCTATGGCTCACGAATGGGACCCTGAAGAAGGAGACAGAAGGCCTGATCCTTGCAGCCCAGGAGGAAGCCATCAGAACAAATGCAATTAAGGCCAAGATCGAAAAATCAGCTGATGACCCAAAATGCAGACTGTGCAAGGAAACCGATGAAACCATTGATCATATCCTCAGCTGCTGTAAGAAAATCGCACAGACAGACTACAAACAGAGGCACAACTATGTGGCCCAAATGATTCATTGGAACTTATGCCTCAAGTACCACCTTCCAGCAGTAAAGAACTGGTGGGATCACAAACCTGCAAAAGTATTGGAAAATGAGCATGCAAAGATACTGTGGGACTTCTGAATCCAGACTGACAAAGTTCTGGAACACAACACACTAGACATCACAGTTGTGGAAAAGAAAAAGGTTTGGATCATTGATGTTGCCATCCCAGGTGACAGTCGCATTGTCAAAAAACAACAGGAAAAACTCAGCCGCTATCAGGACCTCAAGAGTGAACTTCAAAGACTCTGGCAGAAACTCCAAAATCAGAACATAAATATGGAGCAAGATTCTAAAAACTGGAGAATTCCAGACATGAATCAATCAGGGACAGCTAACTACTCTGAACAAAGGTTTTCCCCAGGCCAGGAGGTGAAGCTGGGAATGCCATTTAAAGCTAATTGAGGTGATTAATTACAACATTCACTCACAAACAAGAGTTCTTTTCCCCATCCAGGATCTTCCATAGATATTTAAACCTTCCTTGCTTAGTTTCTCCATATACCTCACAACCTCTGAGGATGCCTGCCATAGATGTGGGTGAAACATCAGGAAAGAATACTTCTGGAACATGGCCATACTGTCTGGAAAACACACCAACCCTGTGATCCCAGCCATGAAAGCCTTCGACAACACTTTGCTGGGGAGTTACTTAGCACTGCATCTCGCTGTCAAAACAGTGGCAAAGGTAGCTCCAGGAGGATAGGGCATTGATGCTGATGTGCTGTTGGCCTGGCCAGCCATCTGGACTCCATAAAGGCTTTGGAGCCCTTCCATAATGGTAGTTGTGGACTCCTTGTGGTGCGTCCAGGATAGACTTGAGCAAGCTACTCTGAAATATCTGTGCTGGTAGTGATGTAGTCATGGATATGCACAGCTTAACTAATCATGTGATTATTTATGATGTATTTTCTCATATGAATTTTAATACATAGGGCTTTGTGTAGTACACTTCTCTGGCATTTTTATGTTCAATTGCATATGCATTTGGAAACGAATGAACAAATAAAGAAAAAAAGTCATGTTGTGAGTTAGAAAACAGAGTTCATCAAAAAGCTTTTGATAATATGGCATGTTGTGGTTCAAATGAAAATAAGTAAATAAATAAAAATACATGAATGGGCATTCAGGCACTTGAGATCCATAGAATTCTTTTAACTGGACAATTGAACAAAAGCCTCATTAATAAAACAAAATTTGTGGAACTGACTTACAAAGCCATCTCTGACAAAACTAACATCCTTAGGGAGTGAAGGGAAAAAGAAAAGAATGCTGACTATTAAAATGCAAGTCACATCTGCAAGGGTTATCAAATTAGAAAGACAGGAATTAATTAAGTTTTAAGAATGAAAATCCAGCATTTTTAATGATAAGCCAGGAAAGGATTTGCTTAATCAAATGCCACACTGGCATTGCTGTTATTGATCCTTTTGCATGACTGCCTTATTGAACCTTGGTTTTAAGAAGAGAAATTGAAGGATCAAAATAGTTGGAGTGTAACTGAAGGAATGCTCTACATATAGGATGGTGTCAGATTCTTCTGACTTAGGTTTTCGGTGTTGCAAAATAATTTCTTTTTCGAAAAAGCTGCTGGCTATCCTCTCTCTTTTCAATGTTGTCAGCTCTCTTCACCAGACCCTTTGCTCTTGTTCCTTACTCGGCAGCTCAGTAAAAAGGCAATCGGGTTCTTTCAAGTCTTATTTTCTTTAAATTACATTATTATTCTCCTTTTATCCTTCGCCTTTCTTCACTTTATGTCCTTGGTTTTCAAACAGACCTGCATAATTTGTGGCCCACTGAGCTGAACTCAACCAATCAGAAGTATGTGCTGTTTTGTAAAGAGTATCTCAGGCATGCTGGTGACACTACTCGACAGGCTAGAGGAAGTAAAATAGGGACATGACTAGTAAACGAAGGTTATTTCTACACTTCTCTGATTAATTTGGGTTAAATCACTCCTGAGCTTCTGCAATATAGCTTGGGAACAATCCGTTCACACAGCTGATCAAACCAAGGGCACATTGGATCTGCTATTAGAGCTTGCTAGTGATGTTTGCTTTCTTGTCACATGGCTGGGCTCCCTTGTATGGTATAACAGACACCCCTCACTCTACACTCTTCACACAAGCAAGCACACATATGTGAGAGGCGAGGGAACACAGTTTGTTTTTGGATTTTCCTTTAAAATGGTAGCTGCCACCAACCTAAAATGTTTTTAGGATTTTTGTTGTTAAATGTACTTGAGATAAGTTTCTCCCATTCCCTGCCCACACTGTTTCCACCCCCTGGCTCCCAAACTGATATTTACTATGAGGCTTTTATGTGGTATTTAATTGTTGTATTGCAGGAACTATTATAAAGGCTTCTTAATAGAAAGATATACTGTAGAGGCTTTTGAAAGTTGAAAATAGAATAAAAATTTATTTTCTTAAAAATGGGCAAATAATTACTTCAGAGAGGTACATAAGAATAAACGGTTACAGAAGTTCTTCAGCTTAACTTAGTTGGATGTTTCAGATTACTTCACTTAGTTTCAAACAGTTCCAATCAAACCAAACTATCTAATGGTCACAGAAACCCTTGCTCTATTTGCTGAGAATAGTCATGAGTTCGACTAACCTAATCTAGATAGCCCCCTGGGTTGTTAACTAACTCTAACCTAGAGTCATTCTATTAACCAGCCCAGTAGTGAGAGTCAATCTCTTGAATTATCTCCCCCAAGAGATCCAAACTGCCTGACCTATCCTGTCAGTTTCACAGCCCTCAGTTCTCTCACACACAACCAAAACTCCAAACTGCACTTTCCTCTCCAAAACCCAAAACCAAACTGCTTTGGAGCTCTTTTTTCTCTGCCCTCTAAGACTTGGCTCCTCCCATCTGCTCTGGCCAATCCTAGGATTCTCTCTCTAAGCTCCTCCCTTTTTCTAACCACACTCAAGATGGCTGCCTGGCATTCCTCTAAAAATGGAGGCCTGCCTCACTCACTGTTACCCAGGCTTCATTCCCAGCCTAATAGGTAAGGTTCACTACGTATGTCATCACCAGAAATGACATCTCCAGCAAGTGTCTGGCAGGAAGCCTCCTGTTGGCTATGAAGCAGTGGTTGGTCTTTTAGAGATGTGGACAGTAGATTGTGCCAGACCCAGCCTGATCCAGCCATCTGGACCTCTCAAACTTTGGGATCACTCTGGAGCTTCTTGTCCTCTTGACATGCATTAACAGCTGGATGCAGCATTCTGCAGTGAATCTCACTATGCATCATTTGGATTCCCCACAGTACCTTGGTCAACACAGCCAGATAACAAGCTAGTCTGGAATCAGGAAACTATAATTCATTCTGCATGTTGTTGATTGGAATCTGAATCCAACATCATCATCTTTTCCAATCCCCGAATTAGGCCTTCTTTACTTGGGGCAGAACAGTGATAATCCTGGATTGTTGTGTGTTTCCTGGGCAGTATGGCGATGTTCCAAAAGTATTCTCTCCTGACATTTAGCCCACAACTATGACAGGCATCCTCAGAGGTTGTGAGGTACCTGTGATCCCCGCCATGAAAGCCTTTGACAGCACAGTGATAATCCTAATAACTATAAGATCAGCCAGTTAGTCTAATAAAGAAAGAGTTATGTCTTCTCCTTTGACAAAAATAGTGGAATTTTTTCTTCTTGTTTCTTTCCTCTTTTTGTTTTGTTTTGTTTGTTTGTTTGTTTGCATGGAAAAGAAAACATTTTTGAGAGACTTGAAATATTTTTCAAAATTATATTTTATTCTTTTCTAGAACTTGTGTTGCTGTTCCTGTATTGATTAGTTGCTTTATTGCTGAGTGTTGCTTGTTGATTTAATTTTTCTGTTATGTAATGATTTTGTTTAATGTCGGCACTGCTATTGTGCGTAAGCTGCTCCAAGTCCCTTAGGGGAGATGGTGGCGGGATATAAATAAAGTTGTTGTTGTTGTTGTTATTTTATTGTGTGTGGAAGCAGGAATGAATGATTGGTTGTTGTTCTGCTGCTAACTCCCCTCTTTGAGAGCTCAACTACTATTACTCTCATTTCCCAATAGGTTATTGGAGCCTAGGCATGTGTAGTTAACCACATTGTTAGAACTTTGTTCCTTTTTAGTATTTCTGATGTGTTTTTTTCTCTCATCCACCAACATCTCTGAGGCACATATACTATCAGAAGGGTGCGGCTTTTTTGGGGGGGGGGGATGCTTGCTGAGTTTTGATATGTACATTATTATAGATGATTCTGAGATCTGAATATTGTTTTGAGTTTTCAAACCCTGTGTCTTCACAGAAATAGACGTTTCCGGATAAGACTACCCATCATGCCTAGCATCCTCAAATAGATTTCTAATGATTTGGAATGAATGGTGTTGCAAAAGAACCCCCTGCAGACATCCTGCCAAGAGAAGAACCACATCTTTCACAAGTGCCTTCTAAGGGTTTATTGCTGAATTGGCTGCTTTTTTATTCCCCCTTCAGGAAAGCATTGTTCTTCTGAAAAATTGCATCCCATCTGGAGAGTGCTTCTGAATGGCTCTAGGATACCAATGAAGATTCAAATCCATTCTTGGGATAGTGACAGCAATGGGGAGACTGCTTATCATTTTCCCTGTTGTTAGTGGGTCCCTAGTTGCTCTTCTTAAGCTTAGATCTATGTCTTTTTATGTATATCTTCACAGCTAGAATGCATTTATTAATTACAAACACTATCTCCTAGATAGGTAATAAAGTGGAATGAAAGCACCTAATAAAAAGATACCGAAGGCATAATAGGAACCAATACTGCATTACATTTTCCCTGATATCCCTTCTTCAAGACTGTATTATTTTACTGTTTAATATCAAAAAGAGATTATTTAAAATCTAGGCCAGAAGGACATGGTTTCCTTAAGGGAGAGGTCTAACAAATACTATTAGCCAGAATAGTTAACTGGATTCAGAGCACCATGAATCATAAGTACCAGCTGCTAGTGATGATAAATAACAAGAGTTGGGCATCAACTTCACACTTTTGTGAGCTTGTTACCTAATAGTTTAGAATAAGCCGGGCATTTGGAGAAAACCCTGCAGGATAACAAGGCAATGCTTCTAAATTGTCCAAAATGTCCTTTCAATAGCTAATAGTGAAGGTATTTGGTACTAATCTCTGGAATGGAAGGTGAGCTATGAGAAAGTGACTCATCTTCTACTTCCTAGAGGTATGTAGGTGGCTAGTAGTTGAATGAAATGTATGTTTATTACAGGTAATCTGGAGACAGGAAGATAACTTTGGAGTGCTATGTTAGCAGAAAACCTGGAAGAGACTGAAGAAGGACTTGAGAATGGAAGAAACTGAATTTCCCTTGAGAAAATTAGTCAGGACAAATATGAGATACATTGAACCACACAAAAGGGGCAGCAGATGTAGTGATCCCTGTCTTTATCACTGACACATGCAGTCCTTAGTGCAGGTGTTGCTGGAATCCATTTCCAATACTCTCTCCTTCCAACTATAAGAAAGGGGTTCAATATAAACATTATATATGGTGCAGATACCTTCACCTCTGCCCCCCCCCCCCCAGTAATCTGATAGAGGTCAGTGGATTTATTGCCTGTTGCCTTCTATTTATAATCTGGCTTGTATAATTGTAAATAGATAAATATTACAAAGGCAGTACAAGTCTCCAGTTTGTTTTTTTCTTCCAAACGTGGGCCATGGTTCTGGTCTTAATATTTTGTTTCTTTCCTGCTTTTTTTTTTTTTAGAATCTTCTTAGTTTAAGAACAGTTTTTCTTGCTGTAATTATTCCTCTGTTATCCCTACTTTCCCAACTACAACTTTTGCTGATTCTCCCAGAACCCTAAAACCCCAACCAAACACACAAAGAAAAAAGCCCTGGCATCTCATAAAAATCCCTTGTAAAATAGGACCCATTGACCTAAATGATAGTATATGATGGGTACGGATATGGAAGTCTGTTGCCAAGTGTACTATAGCATACGTTATGATTTAAACTGATTGGAACTAAGTGTTTTGTTTTTAAAAGACAAATAATCATGAATGCATACCCACAGTTTATTTAGTATTCAGGCAAAGTTTCAGGTGTCTTCACACAACAATTTTGGAAGTATGGAGGTGAAGTACAATTTGTCACTTCTGTTAATATAGATGGGCAAAAAACCCCTTCAGATTCATATCTGAAAGGGTTTTTATAGGGTTGTCATGCAGGGAGACAGCAAATCCAACCTTTTCCTTTCCCCTTTTCTGAAAGTATGCATGAATGGGAAGCAAAGCAGTATTCTGCCACTGATAAACATCTATGAACCAAAAAGTCTGTCTTCTGCATGACTTCTTTTAAAAGGTTCATCATCTGCTATTTGCTCTCCATATGTGTTATGCTACCATAGGCACTCAAAATCTGTCTATTTGAATGAATTATTTATTACAATCCAGAAAATTTTTAGTTTAACTTACAGTTCTGCAAGTAGCAATTATCAGGAGAAATACATTTAGAATGATCATAATAGTCTCATCATAAATAGTATCTTTGCTTGTTTGACCCCCCCTTCCCTTCTTAAAGACGTTAAAATGAGAATATTTTTCCCACTTTTAAATTAGTTCTTTTTGTAATATCTTCATTACATCCCCTTAACCCTCCATTTAGAAATGAAGGGATCAAACAGTTGCTTGGTTTTACAACTTCAATGGCTTCTGGTCTTGTTTTTGAGAATAATACTCATAAAATTGTATATGTGATGGCAGTGGGCTATCTACAAGACTGGGTTGTACCAGAACTATATAGGTTTCAAAACTTTATGGGCCATTCTTGGAAGGAATGTGAGAGGGTATTCGATGGCTGTTCCCAGTCACCGGAAATTTGGTGCTAAGACATCAAACTTCCTGATGTTCTACTGCCAGTTGGTAAAGAGCACAGCTCCACAGATCACAACTGGGGTACTCTGGATCAGCACCACTGAAGTCCATATGGCCAGCTGCCATGCCAGTGCAAAGACTGGAGTTTGGCTGCACTACATGCCCCTGAGAAGACCTGGTGGAAGCACTGCCCAGCAGAGCTGGAATTGATTTGGCACCACTGAACTGTAATTTTTACATTGTCCTGTTGTTCTAGAATTTGCAGTGCCCACTGAGCACAAAAATGGCACTTGTTATGGATAGCCATAACAACAACAACAATTTTATTTCTTACCCAACTCTCTCCACAGCTCAAGGTGGGTCATAGCACAGTTAAAAACACAAAAATACTATAAAAATTCTACAAACACACATTAAAATTCAGTTCCATAAAAGATACAAATCAAAGTATTGCTGTAAAATACACATTACTCATACAGGACAGAGACCAAAACACATTACATGAGTTAAAAATTCATGCTTAAAGACTGGCTAGGTAGGCCTGCCAGAAGAGATAGGTCTTTACATGTTTTTAAATTCTGACAGCCAATCTAGCTGTCAGAGCTGTACCGGCAGGTCGTTCCACAGTCTTGGGGCAGCCGATGAAAAGGTTCCCTGGGTGGTAGTTGCCAGTCAGGTTCTGGCTGGTTAAGCAGATGCCCACCAGGGGACCTCAGTATATGAGGCAGATTGTGTGGGTATAGGTATAGGTAAAGGTAAAGGTTTCCCCTGACATTAAGTCCAGTCATGTCTGACTCTGCGGGTTGGTGCTCATCTCCATTTCTAAGCTGAAGAGCTGGCGTTGTCCATAGACACCTCCAGGTCATGTGGCCAGCATGACTGCATGGAACGCCGTTACCTTCCTGCCGGAGCAGTACCTATTGATCTACTCACATTGGCATGTTTTCGAACTGCTAGGTTGGCAGAAGCTGGAGCTAACAGTGGCCGCTCACGCCGCTCCCGAGGTTTGAACCTGGGATCTTTCGGTCTGCAAGTTCAGCAGCTCAGTGCTTCACTTCACTTCGCAACCGGGGCTCCTACTGTGCGGGTATAGGTGATCCTTTAAGTAACCTAGACTCAAACCATGTAGGGATTTAAAGGTCAAAACCAACACCTTGTACTTTGCCCAGAAACTAATTGACAGCCAATGGAGTGACTTTAGGATAGGTGTGATATGCCCAATCCTGGATGTTCCCGTAAACAATCTGTCTGCCTTATTTTAAACCAGCTGGAGTTTCCAAACTTGGTAGAAAGGTAGCCCAATGCAGAGGGTACTGCAAAAGCCCAGTCTTGTGGTTACCAGTGCATGCATTACCATCATAAGTTCCTCCAAATCCAGAAAGGGGCACAGCTGGCCTATCAGTCAAAGCTGATAACAAGCACTCCTGACCATCACATCTACCTGGAATGATATTTGGGGGGATGGATCCAAGTGCACTCCAAAACTGCAGACACACTCCACCGTCAGTGTTAAGATGGACATCACTGACTAAGTCTCATCTCCATATCCTGCTCTGAAACCAGTTTGAAATGGCTCAAGGAATGTGTGTCATCCAAGATTGCCTGGACCTGGAGGGCAACTTCCTTCTTAATCACCTTGCCCAAAAAAAGGAAGTTAGAGACTAGTCTGTGGTTGTTAAGATCCAAGGGATCCAGGAAGGACTTTTTCAGCAGCAGTCTAACTACTGCTTCTTTTAAACAGGATGGAAAGTTTTCCTCCCTGAGAGATGCATTAATAATTTGTTGTATCTGAGATCAGCTTGTCCACATCAACAGTCCTTAGCAATTGAAATGAATCCAGTATAATCCCATTCACAGAGTTGCTGGATACCTCGCCGTTGGCCTCTGCTCTAATTACTACATCTAAGTCAGCTCTTATGTGAGAGATTTTACCTACAAATTGTTGTTAAAGGCATCATAGTGAGCTACTGAAGATTAATGATGTGATGCAAGAAAGGGGAAGTTAGTAAGGTGGAATTGTTCCCTACTTTCACTTTTCCCTTCTCCGATTGCCTCATTGCTCTAGCTAACATCACTTCAGGTGCTGAATAATGGACACCACCATGTAGGTGTCTGTAAGAAACTGCAAAGTCCAGAACAATAGGGCAAGGAAGGTGCCATTTTCTGTTCCCGAACTCAAGCATGATGATGTAAACAGCTGTTTCTGCCCCCTGAATAGGAAGCAACACAACTGTGTTTACAATAGAGGATGAACTCCAGAGCTTTGGGGATATTTGTTGATGAGGTTCAAGGTTACATTAACCCAAATCATCTTACTGTATCATGCAGCCACCATGGAGCTGATTTCCCTCTGCCCCCTTTTTTTCAGAAGAAAGGGTTCATGTCCCCTCCTTTCCTTCCTTTGTTCTAATGGGCTTTTGACTGGATTACTCCTAAGCAGTACATTGGCTAAATTCATATCCCCCTTCATTAGTTTTTCAATCTCTCTTTTTAAATATTATCAGTGCTAGCCACCTTGAGTGTCATATATGGGCAAAAGGACAGGATTTACACACCATACATCTATGTATGCAGACATACATATATGCCAGGTTATCTTGTACTTTAATCCAATTTTACCAAATGTATTATTTCATCATGTTTTATTGTGTTTTAATTTGTTTTAGTTGACTATTGGAGGTGTTTTAGGATGGTGATCAGTGTCTATGTGTCTGTGTATGTTTTGTTGTTGTCTTTTGTTGTTGATATGGTTATTGATTACAATAAACAAATCTACCTAACTACCTATCTACCTATCTACTAACCAGGTTAAGTAAATTACATTTCAGATTTTTATCTGAATATCTTGGTTGCAGCTTATATTAAATCTGAAAGTCACAAATATTCATCATAAATTTATCACCCATAAGCTATGCTTCAAAAAAAAAAAACTGTCAAGCAAAATGCATTTCTAAAAATAAAGATCTTAGCATTTGGATTTTTATCTGATTTTCTTCTCCCTCTCTCCCTTTCTTCCTTCTGTCCTCCCACCCTTCATTCATCACTTTTCTTTTCTTTATATTTTGTTCTAGTTTTTGAGGAAAGGCACTATAAGTGGCATTTAAATTACCTATTTTTGTGGTATTAATGCACAATATTGCTTTACATTACATTGTATATTGGCTACCACATTTTATGAAATGTTCATTTCAATATAGAATACAAAACAAGTGTGAGGAAGTTGAACCCTTTACCTTCAGAAGATATTATGTGCAGCAAAATATCCTGAATGAATGCATCTTCTTTTATATCGATTAGATTCCCAATTACTAATTCACAACACGGGGATATTGTTCAAGCAGGATTCTAACATGTCTGCATGCTGCAGAATTCAGAAAGGGAAGTCAAAGTCTAAGGGGTTTAAATTAGAGTATAATGACAGAGATATATGATAACAGCTGGAATATGGATTAAATAATTGCTCTTTTTTCCTTTCCTAATGCATTACAAGCAAGCATATGTTTATTTATGGTACTGGATTCTGAGGCAAAACAGCATTTTAACAGTATGTTAAAACATAAGTTAATTTTTTTAAAACATAAAAAACCACTTAAGGTTTTCCTATATTTTAGTCTAAAAATGGGTTCTCTGAGCAATCGGAATGACGTGCCACCATGAACAATATGTAACAAGAAAGCCAGATTACTTTTTTTTTGTAAATAAAAATGGATTCAGAAGATATACAAAGCAAAACACAGCAGCTGCTGTTAATGACCTCCCTGCAAAATAAATAAATTCAACTTAGTAGGGTTGAATACAGGCCACTTGATTAAAACTATAACTTAATTCCAGTGTGGCTCAAGAGAAGACTTACTTGTGGACTCTTTTCCACTGGAGGCCAGCAAATCTTGGATCTTGGAGTCCTCATGGACAACAAGTTAAACATGAGCCAACAATGTGATGTGGCTGCTAAAAAAGCCAATGGGATTTTGGCCTGCATAAATAGGAGTATAGTGTCTAGATCCAGGGAAGTCATGCTACCCCTCTATTCTGCCTTGGTCAGACCACACCTGGAATACTGTGTCCAATTCTGGGCACCGCAGTTGAAGAGAGATGTTGACAAGCTGGAATACCATATGAAAGTTTGGTCAAAATGGTCAGAGGAGGGCGACTAAAATGATCAAGGGTCTGGAGAACAAGCTCTATGAGGACTGGCTTAAAGAATTGGGCATGTTTAGTCTACAGAAGAGAAGGCTGAGAGGAGCCATGATAACCATATACAAATATGTGAGGGGAAGTTAGAGAGGAGGGAACAAGCTTGTTTTCTGTTGCCCTGGAAACTAGGACGCAGAATAATGGCTTCAAACTACAGGAAAGGAGATTCCACCTGAATATCAGGAAGAACTTCCTCACTGTGAGAGCTGTTTGGCAGTGGAACTCTCTCCCCCGTCCTGTAGTGGAGGCTCCTTCATTGGAGGCTTTTAAGTAGAAGCTGGATGGTCATCTGTTGGGGGTGCTTTGAATGTGATTTCCTGCTTCTTGGCAGGGGGTTGGACTGGATGGCCCATGAGGTCTCTTCCAACTCAACTATTCTATGATTCTATGAAATACAGTTGTTCCCAACTGT
This sequence comes from Anolis carolinensis, assembly GCF_035594765.1. Classification (NCBI taxonomy): domain Eukaryota; kingdom Metazoa; phylum Chordata; class Lepidosauria; order Squamata; family Anolidae; genus Anolis; species Anolis carolinensis. The sequence goes on from NC_085844.1 coordinate 107,937,225, forward strand.
GCCATATCACGGAAGCATGGTGTTGGATTTCCATAGTTCTTTTATTGCTAATACTGTGGACTTGAGATAATATTGACGATCTTGTGTATCACATTAAAAATTATGCTGAAATGTGTAGGCAATATATAAACACTATGTGTTTCATTGCTTTCTGAAGTATGTTTGATTGAGATACGAGACATGGTACTTTCTACTTCTCCTAAAAGGCTTAATTGCGTTCTTCTCATTTAGACTTCATGTGTGTGGCTGAGTAGAGTTTAAAAAAAAATCTTGAAGATAACTCATAGAAAAAAAGTGTATAGTTTTGCAAAAATAGCTACCATAGCTGTTACAGGGTTATGAAATTGCATACCCTTAAAGAAATCTTGGTTATAAAAGGATAGGGAATACTTCACCTTCTGGTAGATGAATAGGTGTGGGGAGAACCTATGTGGCAAAATGAGACAAGTGAGAAACTACATCATTACCTGTAAAGCAGCTCGTTTGGGGCAGGAAATTCTTAGTATTACAACTAGACATCAGGGATAGAATGGATATATGTTACATAAGCTTATTCTCTTCATTTTTAAAAACCTCATCCTAACAGTTGGGAATCCGTACCAGGAAATATAATAGACCATTGAAAGTATTATTTTTCTCCTGATACTTGACATCCAGTGTTGTGTAAGAATTATTCTGGAGAGGGGAAAAAACACTTTTTGTTGCATAAAAGAACTGAAAGGAGGTGATGGGGTTTCCTTTACAGAGAACTCTGACCTATATACAGTAGAGTCTCACTTATCCAACATAAACGGGCCGGCAGAATGTTGGATAAGTAAATATGTTGGATAATAAGGAGGGATTAAGGAAAAGACTATTAAAAATCAAATTAGATTATGATTTTACAAATTAAGCACCAAAACATCACGCTATACAACAAATTTGACAGAAAAAGTAGTTCAATACACAGTAATGCTATGTAGTAATTACTGTATTTACGAATTTAGCACCAAAATATCACAATGTATTGAAAATATTGACTACAAAAATGTGTTGGATAATCAAGAACGTTGGATAAGTGAGTGTTGGATAAGTGAGACTCTACTGTACCATTTTCTTTGTGGTTTTTTTGGGGGGGGCACAGAACAGCTTACTTTATGCAGAAATCACATGTTTCTTCTCAAGAAAACAATTCATGTGCAACACATTGCGACATTTGAAAATGGGAAAAATACTTCAGAGGAATATTCTTTTTTTTCTACAGCGGAAAGAAATATATTTCCTGTGTCACATTAGAAGATGAATATTGGAGGATATGCATCCCTGCTAAACTCCTTAGTAAACTTTAGTCCAAAACTTTACATTCAACTTGGACAAATCAGGAATTTGGAATGGAAGTTGTAATGTTAGGAAGGTTATTGCTAAAAGGAATTGATGATAAAATTTCAAAATGTTCACACTATAGGCTGTTTAAAAAACAAAACAAAACAAAATAAAAACTAAACTAAATGCTACCAACCATTGGCCTGTGATAAAAATGTTCTTTGTACAATATTTTCTGTGGTATGCATCTTTCCCTTTCACTTCACTGAAACCTCAATACCCAAACACATTAATGAGACTACCTCACCCTAACAATATAGTAACTAGAAATTATAATTATGGTTTGATATCATTCCTTGTTCTGTTATAAACCTACTGCAACATATCTGTGTCCTTTGTTATTAAACCATGGGATAAGTTGCAAGTACCTAGTTATTAGTATCTTGCTACTTTCAAATTTCTAGGTTGTGCATAATGAAATAGGGTCATCTTCAATGGAATCATGCTAACAGATTTTCTGCCTTCTGCGGTGAGCAATTTATTGTGCATTATTTATATAACTTCACAAACATAATTAAGTTTTGTGTTTGGGTATGTCACATCACTTACTTAGAGTGAACAGGATAGCCATCAATTTTGCCTAGATACAGATAACAGCAATGATGAATTAAGAGGGAAATTAATCATAAAGGTAATTAAAATATATTTGTTACTCTCATAAACCTGTCAAGAAGAAATGGAATTTGTTTGCACAAATTCTTTAATTGCAGGCTATATAGACTAAATATCTCCATACGTATCTCTCATTAATTATTCACGAGACAATCTGTTGCTACTAAGGTTCCAAACTAGCATTTCAATGAAGTTCATTTTGCATACAATACATTTTTCAGACACATCTCTCTAACACAAACCATTTATCCCCTAGAGAAATAGACACAAACACGACACACAGGTGCAGCAGAAACTGCTTCAAAGACATTATTTACTTCAAATAAAGGATTCCGAACTGCAAAATTAAAGCTGATAAAGAGCCTGTGCTAAGCTCATTTTTAGACTTATAATTTAATGATTTGCAGGGAAGGGCTGAATAACTCTAGAGTGGAGAAACAAAGGCTTGTGAGTTATATGCACTAGTGTGATTGGCTTGTTTCAAGGGTGGGCAATTAGGTGGATCCATAGATGTAGTTTGACTTCAGGTCTTAGCATTTTTCACCATAGGCTTTGATAGCTACAACTGCTAGGAATTGCTGGCTCACAACATCTTATGTACTTCAAGATTTGGATACCAGTCTACTTTAATTAGACTCTCAGTATCATGTTGATTTTAATGGAATCATAGAATGATAGGATTCAATGATAGGACAATGAATCCAACCACTCATTTGGTGCAGGAACTACAGGTAGAGCATTTCCAGTAGGTAGAAATCCAGTCTCCTTTTGAAGACTGACCCCATCACCTCTTAGGTAGGAACCCCCAGATGGCATAGTGGACTAAGCGACTTGAAGGTTGGGTTGCTGACCTGACAGCTGCCAGGTTAGAATCCCACCTGGGGAGAGTGCAGATGAGCTCCCTCTATCAGCTCCAGCTCCATGCGGGGACATGAGAGAAGCCTCCCACAAGGAAGGTAAAAACATCAAAACATCCTGGGCAACGTCCTTGCAGACGGCCAATTCTCTCACTCCAGAAGCGACTCAAGTTGCTTCTGACACAAAAAAAAACCTCTTAGGTAATCTGTTCTATCACTAAATTCCTCTTACAGTCAAGAAGTTCAATTTAGTGTTTATTCAATTTTTATTTTTTTGTAATTCAAAGCTATCAGACTCTCAAGGGTAAGTTTAGATGTCAACAGGCAGTCTTCTTCTGAAGCATTTGTATGAATCTGTGCATATGCAGTTAGTCTTTTCTTTTCTTTTATGAAGGCAAAAATTGGAGGAAATATTAGAAATGGAGGAATGGATTGTGAAAGTGGTGGAGGTGGCTGAAATGGACATTCTGACGGGATACCTTCACTCATTGCAATTTTAACTAATTAACTTTTCAAATGACAATGGAGTTGCTACTGAATTGGGGGGGGGGGCTCCAAAATTCACTGAAAGCTTTTGGAAAACCAAACCTATTATTAGGCAAGATTGAAGTAGCTGCCTTAAGTGGTAAGTTGAGTGCCACAAAGATGTAGCAAATTTCTGAGTATTTAAAAATGTTGTAATACTGCCATAAAATATTGCCAATACTAATGGATGAACAGAAATGCTCTGGGATTTTCCCATTTGCCTGACTAAGGAAATTATCATCAATGGAGGAAAAGGAGGATGGTCCCTATGGCATGACACTGTGATCATCCCCTTGTCACTCTGCTTTCTTCTCATGATTAACCCATCCTCAACAATTAACCCATCCTCAACTAGAAAACCCCAGAAATGGAATGTGATGGGGACATTCCATTTCTGAGCTGTCATGATGGCATAGAAGTGACATCAAGGGGCAGAATTATCCTTCTCTCCCTCTCTCACCCTCCCCCTTGCTATTCAAAAGCCTTCTTCTTCTGCTTCTGCTTCTTATAAAATAATTCTTTTTTATTACTAATAACCACTGTGGAACAGCTTAATTGCTATAAAAATGTAATGGCAGTGTAGGAAGATGGGGTTGTGATATGCAGAAGTGCAACCATAAGACTAATGATGGATGAATCAGTGTTATTTCATGAAGGGGAAAATGTGCAATAATTAGGGTATTTGTATCAGTATCAATCTGCTATTGCTTCTTGTACAACCGTCATGGAATAATGTGGTTTTCTTGGGTGCTACTACATTGAGAAATATTATCCTCCTCATACAACAAAATGTATTGGGCTAGCTCTGCCAGAGTGTCTGCTACTAAATGTGGAAAGAAATCATTGTTGGGATCTAAAATTTTATGAATGACTTTCCCTGAACTCTCCCACTCCTTCCTTCATTTACATTTCCTATTATCAACTCCTTTAGTCTTAACAAAATCAAAGGGAGAAATGAGAACAGGAAATGTAAATGAAAGAGGGGAGAGGTTCACTTTTGTTTCCTTTATCTCTGGACTCACGGCCCTTCCACACAGCTGGTTAATCTGGAGTAACAAAGTGGGTTTTAAAATCCTGTTACCTGAAGGGAAATCCAGACACTGGCCCATTAGTTCTGGTAAATGGTCCTACTGTATCCACCAAAGGTCTGGTTAGTGTGGATTGAATGGAACCACAAAAGCTAGGTTGGACATCTGCTGGAAGTTTCCCTTTATTTTTTCCGAATGATGCTTCGAGGTGTGCTGCACTTCACAGGCATTTCAGCAATGTTGCAGTGTGGATGTAAATTTAAGAAAGTGCACACAGGCAGGTTTTCTGTCATTGTCTTTCCTCACCCTCACTCCTGGTGCATTTGAATCCCGTTTCCCTTTGGAGTCACTTGCCTACAACATGCAACATACAACTTGCCCAGAAGTTACCAAAAAACTGTGTTGGAGAACCTAGCAAGTTCCTAGAGAGGATACCTCTAGGACCCTCTAGGTCCTCCAAAACAAATCTATAGTATGCTAGAACTGGAAGTGAGGTGATTTAAATGTATTTGTTTTTATCTATAGTTTCATGTAACTGTAATCCAGCCAGGAACTCCTGCAGATATAGTATAGTATGACCTTATGCAATGGACAACCTGGATAAGGAAAAATAGTTTCATCTTCCAGTAGAAGGAAAAGAGATAGCATTCCAACCTAGCCTTTCACAGGAAGGAATTCCATAGCCTAGGAGCATTTGCCAAGGATTCTCTCTCCCAAAGATGTCTGTGATTGTGATGGAAATGAGGGAAAGCCTTGTGTTGTACTGGGCAATCCAGAACTTGATCTTAGGCGGACATCAGAAGAGATGTAAAGAATAGAAAACCACGAAAAAAAGATTGTTCAATGTTTTCTTTTAATTGCTCTTCCCTTATAGCATTCCCAAATGCTGTTTTCTCCAGCTTAAAATATTCAAACTCTTGAACTTTGTGTGCTGCTCCCAGACAGGAAGATCAACTAGCTCAGTATTTGAATTTCATTAAAAATGCTTTGGGTAATACACTTTATTTAGAGAGGTTTCTCACTTGATGCTTGCCCCATGCTGCAATTAATGTCGAGCCTCTTAATTCATACTTTGCCTCCTTAAAGTAATCACATTCGACACATGGAGGATTCAAGCTTGGGACTGCCTAAAGGATTTCACAGTGTTTCATTTTAGTCTCTATCTACAGCAATCTTTCTGCATTCTTATCCATTATTGCTTAGCCCATCTTTTAGGCTATGTTGCCCTCCTTGGCAGTTATGGCTTTACTTCCCAGGTATTATTTCTTTGTATTCATTTCATTCTCCCTTTAATAAATTTACTTCTTTAGGCACATGATTTAGATACATTCCCTGCATATTTCAAATGTAAAATTCTCAAAACCAGTCATGGTGATTTCCAAACATTCATAAGTATCAGGGCTGTAAAAAAGGCGCTTTATATTTTGTTTTCAGTTCAACCCATGAGATAGAAAGTGAACCTATTCCCCTGGAGCTTGACCTCTTCTGAATAGCCTTGTTTTTCCGTGCCAACTTCTATGGTGACTAGCCACAAACCAGGTTTTCAACTTCTTAACTTCAAATGCTTTCCATTTCATATTAATATCCTAAATGCTAGAATAATCTTTCCCAACTGCAGTGTCTTCCAGACTTTAGAAATAAAATGCCCATCAGCCATAGCTAATGTGACCAATAATGAAAGGTCATGAAAGTTTGCCAAAATATTTGGAGGGCATCATTTCACTCTAGCAGCTGTTCTAGAGTATGACAGAGCATCAGGAAGGGAACTGGCTCTTATATATACTGGGAGATTCATTTATTCCAAAGTTAAGGGCTGAAAAAAGATTTCATGTGACTCATGGCCCCAGCTGAACTAAAGGTCATATGAAATTTCCTTTCTGAGTGAGTGCGGCAACCTGTTAGAACTGATGTGCATACAGAATTATTTGCCAGCTGGAGAATAATATGTTGACAATTTCAAAAGCTCAAGGAATAAACCTATTGTGTTGAATATGTAATGATTTCCTAACAGTAATAACAAGTCTCTTCCACAATTTCCTGCACTTGACTAAACATAACCCTGATGTTTTCTGTAATGAAGGGTGATTCACGCTCACTAGGAAAAATGATGCCAGATCATCATTGTCATCACTGAAGCTACAATTTCTGAGTATTCAGTTCAAGGTAAATCTGGAAACATTTTTCATTACATTTCATAAAGATTTTTTTAAAGGAAATATAACTTGACTATGCAAGGGAGATAAAACAAGAATACAAAGATCCACTTCAATGTGAGCTATTCAAGTAAAATTTATTTAAAATGCACTCTCTTCTCTCTCTCCCCGCTCTCTTTCTCTCTCCTCCCCCCTCTCCCTCTTCTTTCATTTGAATTCATTGCTCTGTGTCCTAGTGTTGGGAAAAGCAGAAAAGAAGCCTGAACCATCTTCAATATGACTTTATTTCAAATATTATTCCTATTGTAAAAGAGATATCAGCTGAATTGGTAACAGGGGCAGCAGCAAGGGGGAAATGGGTCCATTTAGATAATGGTTCTATCGAAGACATTTTTCCCAGCCTTTCTCAGAAGGAAATACGTAACAACATCACACAAAACCAAATACTAGAACCAATAGTCATTTCTAGCATTCCTCGCTTCTCCCACCTATGCTTTTGGATATTTGTGGAAATTATAAAAAGAGGGAAGGAGAAAGGAAAGAGAAAGGGGGAGAGGGAGAAGAGAGAGAGAGCTTTAAGAACTGTGGGTGACAATTGATTTTATTCTAAATTTGGATCCCCATGAGGATGCTGTCCATTATATTTGATGGAATGTGAATGTCTATTCTAAAATCTCTGGTACATCCAGTTCCAAGTCATTTTATTTTTCAAATACAGAGTCAACTGGATGGAATCTTTTTGTATGGTTTGAGATAATTGTACCAAAGGAAAAAAGGCAACAATATATAAGTTCAATTAAGGAAAACTGTGAAGGAGATATAATGAAACTAGGGATCAAAGGAAATGTTTAACTTTATTTAACCATTTTCAGCACTAGATAGGTGATGATAAATTATGTATGTGGATTAGATGAATGGATAGCTAGGTAGATAGATAGCTAGATGATCAATCGATAGGTTGTACAATAATATATTTTAAAAGCTAGGAAGTAGCATGATATCAACAAGCATACTAACAAATATTACATGTTTTGTTTTGCTTGGTTCCTCCATTGTCCTCAAAACATAATATCCCTATCCCATTGCAGCAGTACAGCTTATTATTCCACTGACATTTAGATGTTTGTGTGACAACTTATTATTTTTCATACAAGAATATAAAAAAAAAACCCCAGTGGTTCATTTCATTATAATTACTGTAAGGCAGGTCATTTTCTAGAATATTTTCTGTTGCTGTTGTTCTATATGCTATTCCTCTTATCCTGGAGGCACAATACAGTGTTTCAGGCGCCGCCTTTCTGGCTAAGAATTTGATATGCTGGGGCTGAACACATCACTTCAACTTGCTGAAGAAAATGAATTGAGAGGAACAAAAAAGTCTCCCTTTGCCACCCATTGGAAACCTTGTCAGATTACTGATGCTGTAACACATTCTAGTCTGGTATACCCTGAACACTTGCTTAGCCCATGGCAACAACATTGAGCCGAACAGACCATTGGTATCCAGAGGGAAGAAAAAATGTTATATATCAACCACTGTGGGCAGTGCATTATGTTCACCCTGTCACTTTGAAGAATCATGTTTTGATAGGAAGCAGAATGGGCCTCAAGATCTCTCAATAAATAATAAAAAAGAAGAAAATCCCTTCTGTGGCCCATCTCCAGTGATTCTCACATCAACTGGTAATAGACATAGCAAGAAAAACTGATGTGGGATTGGGTGACAGTTGGCTTTCTTACATACACTGGACATGGAAGTTATGTTATGTTTATTCTTTGTGCAGAAAACCTAACATGGCATTATGTGATCATCAACTATCACAATAGGAAAATTGTCCCCTAAAGTAGAGAGTGATTATCCGAAGCCTTATGACCCTTCTCATGACCCACAAGGCCTGTGCCATTGTGCTGGCGGTCGTTGGTGAAGGGGAAGGTGTACAGGATGCTCCATGGTGCCCCGTGCACCCTCCCTCCTTCACGCATTACATGGTGGGGACAGGACAGAGAGTGCTGGCACTCTGTCCCTATCCCCATCAAATGGGAGAAAAGGTGGCAACACATGCAACCCCCCCCCCCCCCGAAAAACACTTTCTTCCTCGTGGTGGAGGAGGAAGCACATTTTGATACTTCCCCTCCACTTCAGGAAGAATGTGGGCAGGGATTGCCATGCATCACTTGATGGTGCTTAGCAGACCCTGTCCAAGCCCCATCTAAAAGTGACAAAATGGAGGTTTTTGCCCCATGTGAACAGGTCCTCAGAGTAATAGATATCTACATATCTATATCTCTATATCTTCATCTATCTATTTATCTATGTACCAGTGGGCCAAGTCCATTGCTCGGAGAGGAAATATATATACTTCTACACACGTCAAATCAAATACACCTGATATTTTTATTGCTGTGAAAATACAAATGGTCTGTAAAAAGTGACATTCCTTGTATGCATGCTGCTAGTCACACCGTTGCTGTGAAGGTATAATGGGATTTATAGCACCATTTATTTATTTTCCATCCAACCATGAAACTGAGCCCTTACCAAATAGTAAAAGGTTCCTTCTTTTTACTTACATTTCAAACATATATTTGAAGAACATATTCTTTGCATATTCTGGCATGCTAGAAGCAAAGAAAAAATTACCATATGTGGTGAAAAAATACTCTCTTTCTGGGATACTGTTTCATTGATGCAGTTGTATAAACCCGCAAAAGCGAGGTCAGTGTGTTCTTGAAGGTGCAATATACTAAGTTTTTAGAAGATAAGCTGACAATGTCTGAAGATAGCATATCATCTGAACTTGAAATCCCTCCTCCATTTTAAGTATACTTCATAACTGAGAACTAATCTCCAAAATAGAGATGTGTGCAGAACCTGTTTCCCCTGTTTCATCCGTTCTTTCATTCCTTCCATTTTAGGCTGAAGCACTAAACAGGACCCTCTCCCCCGGAATAAAAATAAGCTCAACACGAAAGCAAGCGGGAGCAGGTACTGTTTCTTTGCCTGCTTTTTGGGCCATGTGGTGTTCCTTATGCCGCCTGCGAAAATTACTATTTCACAATGAGCCCTGCTTGTTGGGCCAATTGGAGGAGAAGAATGCCATCTGCCTCACCTGCTGCCTGCCTTGCCTCACACACTGCCACTCGTCTCCTCTGCAGACCAAGGGGAAAGCATCACAGGAGGAGTGGTATCTTAAACCCTGTCTTTAAACCCAGTTCTCTTCTGCAGATGGAGGGGAAAACATCACAGAAATAGTGGTATCTTAAGCCCTTAGCTTAACAAAATAATAGATGAAACTGGGGAAACAGGTTCTGCACACAGGTCTCCTCTGCAGACCGAGGTGAAAGCATCACAGAAAGAGTGGTATCTTAAGTGACTCTGATGATTTTAATCCAGGTTGTAATTAAGAATATAAGGACAAATCATGCCATTGCCAAAAATAATGGGAAGGGGAGGGGAATTCCTTCCCCCACTGCCGTCAGTTAAAGAAGTGAAATAGTGAAGCTGGGCACTGGGCTGTTTGTGTGGTATGTGAAGCATCTTTGACATTTTGCAGGAAGGAATGGTGTCCTGCCCTGTATCCCTCCTGCTACTGCTCCTGGAGAAGTTAGAGGGCGGAGCCAGCAGGGGGAAAGAGGGAATGTTTTTAGACAGATTTTATTTATGGAAAGAAAAACATCCATAAAAATCGGGGGATGACCCAAACATTATAAAACTTGGTGAGCTTAAACTGGTAAATATGCCCTCCATATGTGGCGATTTTCACCTCTCTAGCCCTAAAACTGAGGGGAAAGGGATCCTGGGGAAACTCGCCCATCGTGGCCAATGGATGGAAAATTTTGATGTTTTCGGATGCAGAATGAAAACGCCCATTTGAAAAGGCACTCGTTTTCAGGAGGCATGCAAAAATGAAAACAAGGGCTTATAAATGAAACAAACAGAAACTGATAGTGATTCTATATTAATGCACAAGACTACTCCTAAAACCTCTCTGACTATGAAATAATGTAATCCAGTGTTTCTCAGACTGTGCTCCTCCAGGCGTTTTGGACATTTAAAACCTGTTTGAGCTAAATATGAGCATCTCTGATAAGTTGATTATGTTTTGCTTCTGTTACTAGACATAAATAATCGAAAGTGCTTGTTTAAACAAAAACGTGAGTGACATAAAGGTGGCAGTGTGGCTGGGTACTCAGGAGAAATTAACTATTACAAAAATTACTTATAGTAGTTGGGACTGATGAGGTTGGACAGTTCTCTGGCAAAGCTCATTGGTGCAAAACTACAGAATACTAAAGTTGGTATAAATCCTTTGTTCTGTACAACACAACTGGGCTTGCTGCCAAGGAGATAAAAGATAAGGTAAAGGGGAATTAGACAGCAGTCCACTCTTGGCACAGTAAATTCAAATACTATTGTAAAAGTGAGACAATAAGTGTTGCACATCATTTTAAAAATGGGTGATGTAATAATTGGGTTGATATGGATTTTTTGTATGTATGGTCATGTTCCAGTAGCATTCTCTCCTGACTTTTCACCTGAATCTATGGCAGGCATTGTCAGAGGTTTACTTTGAGATCTGTGGAAATGAGGCAAGTTAGCTGTATATCTATCTATTGAATGTCCAGGGTGGGAGAAAGAACTCTTGTCTGTTTGAGGCAAATGTGAATGTTGCAATTAGTCAGCTTGATTAGCAATTGAGTAGCCTTGCAGCTGTAAAGCCTGGCTGTTGCTGCCTGGTGGCACCCTTTAATTGTGAGGTGTTAACTGGCACTTGATTGTTGGCTGTCTGGAATTCCCCTGTTTCTGAGTGATGTTCTTAATTTACTGTCTTCATTCTGGTGTTTTCTTAATGCTAGTAATCAGATTTTGTTCATTTTCATGGTTTCCTCCTTTCCATTGAAATTGTCCACATGCTTGTGGATTACAGTGGCTTCTCTGTTTAGTCTGACATGATGATTGTTGGAGTGGTCGAGCATTTCTGTGTTTTCAAATAGTATTCTGTGTTCAGTTTGGTTTAGCAATTGCTTTGCCATAGCTGACTTCTCTGGATGAATTAGTCTGTAGTGCTTTTCATGCTCTTTGATTCATGTTTGGGCACTGTGTTCTGTGGTTGTTATGTAAACTTGTCCACAGCTGCCTTCATGGTATATGATAGACTCCTGCAGTGGTTTAGAGGATCCTTCTTATCTTTTGCTGAATGTAGCATTTGTTGAAATTTCCATTGTATCCGCTGGCCATTTCTAGATTTCCTAGTCATCCACAAACCAAATCAACAATTGAATCACAGTTTACAGAAAACGTATGGACACTAACAAATACCTGCATAAAAACTCCAACCATTAGCCAGGTCAAAAAAGGGACACAATTACATCTCTGAAAGATCATGCAAACAGAATCTGCCAGCCCCACTTCCTCTAAGGTGAATGGAACTACCTAAACTGGGCTCTACACGCCAATGGAGACTCCACATCAGAAAAGCTTTTTTTTGCTTTCAGGGTTTTGAAAATTGAGGTTCACATTAGATTTTATGGTACAATTGACTCGCGTAAATATGGTAAAGCTTTGTTCAAAATGTATCCTTTAGTTACAGTGCTACAATGACTTCCCATTAGAAGCTGAATACAGAAAGACCTCTCCCCAAGACTTTTTAAAAAATATACATCTTCAACAAGTGCCAGTATCAGATATAGTGATTTGAGTGTTGACCTAGAATACTTGGAAACCAGGGTTCAAATTCCTGCTTGGCCATGGAGACCTACTGGGTAATCTTGAGACTCAGAGGAAGAAAGCAAAATAACCACCCTCTGAATAAATTCTGGCAAGAAGCCATGTGATAGGAATGCCTTAGGGTCATCAGAAGTCAGAAATGGCTTGAAGGCACATAACAATAAGGCAATCATTTCTTCATCATTGATGAGAATACTGTCAGAAAAAAGGACAAAATGCTATTCACTCCAACCAGCCTGTCATCACAAATACTAAAAAAACTCACAACAGGTCTGAGTAGTCTTCACCCCCTTTGCTCACATTTGAAAATGCACTCCTTGCTTTCCATTTTCAAAAGATCCTTGAATACCAGATGTGTATTATAGACCGAAGGCATTAATGTAGACAGATAATGGCATCTTGAGAAATACCTCCAAAATATGGGGAAAATATATCTGAAACACAGAGAATTTATATAAAATGTTTTCTCTCAAGGATGCAGACTGAAACATCCTAAATCATATGCTGAAGTACCCAGAAAATTCTCCTTTGATTGTAAATTCTCTCTGAATAGGAAAGTTCTTTTAGAGATGCATACACTTCTACCTTTAGAAATCTTACTGACCTTATGAATATTCAGTTAGCAGTCTATGAAATCCCTTAGTTCAGGCATGATGAATAATTGGCCCTTTAGATATATTGGTCAACAGTTCCTTTCAGAATAATCCTAAGTGACAAAAGATAATGGACTTTATACATTAATGTCTGTAGAGCCAAAGGTCTCCCACCCCTGCATTTAATAGCTTGATTCCAGATGGGTTACCTCAAAATTCACTGTGTTTTGATTATGCAATTTTGTTGCAATTTTATTAGGGCACATTTTATTCTTCATTCCTAGGGCTAAAATTCAGGACTTGGAAAGAATAGTAAGGGAGATAAAACTTCTGAATTTAATAATGAGTCTGCTATTCATCTTGATATTATTAACATACAGTTATACTTGATGATATTTTACCATAGTTTTTTTCATAGGTGTATGGGTATGTGCCTATTCCTACCAGTCATCTGTTGACTTATGGTGGCCCGATAAATTTCATAGAGTTTTATGTGACAATAAATACTTCAAGCTGTTTTGCCAGTTTTTCCCTAAGAAATATAGACTACAGTACCTGGTATTCATTGGCAGTTTTCACATCCAAGAACTAACTAGAGCTGATTCTGGTTAGCCTCCAAGATCAGACAGGATTTCGTATTTTTAGAATATTTCACTTCTGTTCCATATGGATCTGGTCACAATGTCAAGATATCCTGTCATAGAAGTACATCTTTGGCCTCCATGTGTTTTCTGCATCCAGCATCCTATAAAACAGATGAATAGAAAGATATCAACAAAAATTTCAAGAAAGTTGGACATCAGTTGCATAGTCAAAAACCAGATAGGACCAGTGTTGTGTTTAAGTCAGACCCCTTCTACACTGTCATATAAAATCCAGATTATCTGCTTTGAACTGGATTATATGGCAGTGTAGATTCATATAATCCACTTCAAACCAGATAATGTAGATTATCTGCTTTGATAATCTGGATTATATGGCAGTGTCAAATGAGGCTCAGTGTGGTGGGACCAGCATCTTCACTGTTCATGTTGTGACTCAGCCTTTGTGTGACTCTGATGAGGATTCTGGGATGCAGTTTCAGGATGACGGGATTCAGGTTCAGGATGAGTTTCAAAATGACTCTGATGGGAATTATGGGATTCAGGTGCAGAGTATGCCTGCTGTAGAGATGAGGAGGAGGGAGGCTTTCCCATGGGAAGAAATGATGTTGTTAATGATGATGGTTCTCAGGTGCAAGAAGCAGAAAGGGAGAGCGGTTCCCAGCCTCAGTTTGATAACACTAACGAGTCCTGTGGCCTTGAAAGCGAAAGCGATGAGGCCGCTTCTCTAGATCTGGCTAGTCATTTGGAATTCAGGGGGTTGCGCAGAAGTCTCAGAATAGTAAATAAAAGGGAGGTCAAAGGGCAAAGAAATGTCTT